>NW_026874487.1:0-16454 GCF_032173495.1 Musca vetustissima
AATGGTCCGAACATCGTGAAATTTTGCATGGAGAAGCAGATCGGGCCAAAGAATAAGCATGCCTGTTTGGAGAAAGATCGGTCAATATTTAGCGGGTCAAATGGACCCTGACTTTTGTGTGAAAAATGACAAAATTTGTATTCTATGGCGTATATGTTTACCCCTGAAGGACATATGCCCGAGAAGTTGATATTATATCCAAGAGGAGTGGTTGACCTTTAAATTAAGACCAATTATATTGTTGTATGTGCTCGGATGTGGGAGTTGCACCTAAACATTTACAGGTATCTCCGTATTCGTATATTATTTAGTAACCCATTATCACTCTGGAGAGCGGAACTATAGCGCTGATCGCTTGGAAATGTTCCATGAGGTTCCAGTTATGGTCAAGGACAACGCCTATAATTTTCGGTGATGATCACATAATAATTTTGGAATGAAGTGGACCGAAAACTTAATTTTTTGTGTTATTTTCGAGTCGATCTATAAACCTCAAATGAAAGCCGAACATCACAACACAACACACGGTGAAGGGAATCTGGATAATAGTTGTACTGAATACTCGTAATATTCGGAAAATATGTCAGTGTGAGGAAGATGTGCTGTTTACCTCTAATCGGGCAAGAGGGTGCAAATATCACGAAATATTGCCCAGTCTCGGAATAAACATCCGCAGAAAATTTGAGTTCCGTGGTAGTTGAGTAGGGTATCGTATGGTCGGCCCCGTCCGACTATACTGCTCCGCTCAATGTTTTTATCTATATGATGATAAGGCTTGAAAGAGATTTTGGAAAATGTTCGTACTCACAGAAGGTACTAAAGTCTACCTTACAAACCAACTAGAGTTGGGCAATCTAGTACACGGAGCGGATTGATCTTTCTCGTTCTTTTTTCAAAAAAAGAACTAGATCAGTTCCTTTGCTCTTTATAGTACCTTTGCTCCATATAGTTCCCACTCCTAGATAGTTTCTTTTGAATCTCTCTCCCTTTCATCGTTCGTTTTATACCCTTCACCATACTGTGGTACAGGGTATTATGCCTTTGTGCATATGTTTGTAACAGGCAAGAGGAAACGAGATAGTCACATGGTTCCTTTTAAGAATATGCATATAATCATTTTCTGACTCGATTTATGCATGTCCGTCCGTCCGTCGATGTTAAATTGTAAACAAAGTACAGGTCGCATTTATAATCCGAATTGGATGAAATTGGGCATAGATTACTTATTTGGCCTAAGGACGAACCCTATTTAAATTGTGAAAAATCGGTTCAAATTTAGATATAGCTTCCATATATATTTTCGTCCGATTTAATGTAAACGGTCCCTATATATCTTTCGATTTGCTCGAAATTTAGTACAGCGTAATGAATTAGTTATAGAATGATGATGTGTCAAGCTTCCTGAAAAATCGCTTCAGATTTGGATATAGCTCCCATATATATTTTCGTCCGATTTAAGGTAAATGGTGTACCACAGTCCCTATATATCTTTCGATTTGCACGAAATTTGGCTTAGCGTATTAAATCGATTCTAGAGTGATGAGTGGTGAGTTTCGGGAAAATCGGTCGAGATTTCGATACAACTCCCATATATATGTTCGTCCGATTTTATGTAAATGATGCACCTACGTCCCTATATATCCTTCGAATTGCACGAAATTTGGCACAGCGTACTGAATTAAGTCTAAAACGATGTGTGTTAAATTTCGTGGAAATCGGTTCAGATTTAGATATAGCTCCCATATATATTTTTGTCCAATTTTCGGTAAATAGTGCACCAAAGTCCCTTTGTATCCTTCGATTTGCACGAAATTTCGCATAGCGTGCTGAATAAAGTCAAGAACGATGTGTGTTAAATTTCGTGAAAATCGGTTCAGATTTAGATATAGCTCTCATATATATTTTCGTCCGATTTTAGGTAAATAGTTCACCAAAGTCCCTTTATATCCTTCGATTTGCACAAAATTTGGCATAGCGTACTAAATTAAGTCTAAAAAGATGTGTGTTAATTTTCGTGAAAATCGGTTCAGATTTAGATAAAGCTCCCACATATATATTATATTTTTAACAACGCGGCGTACAGAATAGCGTATATCAATTTTGCTGTAAATAGTTTTCCATAAATTTTCCCCCGTTTTTCGCAGACGGCTCTAAATCTGCTCGAATGAAATTAAAGTTAGCATAGGGTGGGGAAAGAGGAACATAGACATGCAATTGTTAGGATACGTATGTGCAATATACCCAAAGTGGTGAGGGGTATCATATAGTCGGCCCAGTCCGACTTTACTACTTTCCTTTAAAAGTACAAAGTAAAGTAGTACAAAAGTACAAAAAAATATAAATATTTTAAAGGGAGTTGAAGGTGGGGAAATTGCGAGTCTTTATAAAGATTACATGTCCTTATAAAGATCAATTGCTCGGTATAGATATCCCAGGTCTTTATAAAGACCAAAGCGCAGCTCCTTTATAAACCTCAATTGTTCAGTATATAGACCATAGGGCTTTATAAACCCCAATTAAACGGTATAGTGACTACAGGCCCACCATATTCCTACTACAAGCGTGCCGTCCTAGTCCTAGGATCTTATAAATCAGTTGAAAGAGATTTTGGAAAATGTACGTACTCACAGAAGGAACTAAAGTCTACCTGACAAACCAACACTCTTGGTCATACTCAAAAGGAGATAATGTAGGTACGTGGGTACCTACATTGCGATCTTACCCCCAGCGGGCTGTAAACATCATCGATTTCGCTCCCTCAGAAGTACACTTCAAGCTGATTTCAATGCAATCCTAAATCTCCAGCAACTGTATCTATCGGTTAGGTTCCAAGTAGCAAGGTGTGCTCTGAGACTCAAGGAAAGAGTAATGTGACGAACCTCGCACATGCTAGATTTTTAACATGATTGGAGATTGTGATTTTATGAATAATTTTATACTAGCCAAGTAGCTCTATACCTCACGAAGTGCAAGTTCTGGTATCCAATGAACCAAAAAATTATATTTGTTTATTTTTCTAGGGGTAAATTATGAACTAAACGAACAAATAATCACGGCGGTTTTCAAGATGATCGGTCAACATTCGAAATGATTTTCTAAAATTGTAATAATAGGTTGGGAAATAGGAAATCCATAAAATCGGAGAAATGATCGAAGTTCACCGACATGTTAGCAGTCGTAACATCGCCCAGAAGCTACAAATCGACCATAAAACTGTTTTAAACTATTTAGCAGTATTAAAAAAAGTTCTATGTTTGGGTGCCACACCAATTAATAAATAAAACCAGTGAACGGAGCAGTATAGTCGGACGGGGCCGACCGTATGATACCCTACACAACTTCCACGAAAATCTAACTTTCTGTGGCACTACGTTCTGAGTTATGGTAATATTACGCGATATTTGCACCCTCTTGACCGACTAGATGTCAACAAATATTTGTAATATTCCGTAGACGAGGGTTGTACTAGTCCAGATTCTCTTATAATTGGGGCCTCTTAAGCGACCAGAAAAACGGACAAAATTAAGTATTTGGTCCATTTCATCCCCTAAATATTAACCGATCTTTACCAAAAACAATAGGGGTCTTCATTGGGCAGAACCCATCCTACATGCAAAATTTCGTGAAGATTGGTCCATAACTGTGGTCTGTATCGTGTTTACAAATTATAATGGACAGACGGACGGACACACGTGTCTAGATCGACTCAGCTAGTCGAGATATGACGATCGGTAGACTTAAAAGTGGGTCTAGGACCAATATTTCGCGGTGTTACAAAATCTAGGGGCTGCACAAAGCTATAATACCCCGACAATATAGTTGTGTAGGGTATAAAAATAGGATGGATCGAATTCCCATCTGCGAAGCCTAGGACAAACAGAATAAGATAGACCCATTTTTTAAACGGATGGTGACTGGAGATGAGAAATGGATCACATATGATAACCCTGTGTGAAAACGATCGTGGTCAAAGAGCGGTGAAGCAAATCACACTGTGGCCAAACCAGGACTAACGACCAGGAAGGTTCTTCTATGCATTTGGTGGGACTGGAAGGGGATTATTTAGTATGAATTGCTTCCATACGGTCAAACCCTGAATTCTGATCTCTGCTGTCAAAAACTGGACCGTTTGAAAATAGCAATAGACCAGAAACGGCCAGAATTGGGCAGGACAACGCTAGGCCAAACACCTCTACAGTGACTCGCCAGAAACTTCGGGAGCTTGGTTGGGAAGTTATAATGCATCCGCCATACAATCCGAACTTGTACCAAGCGATTGTCACCTTTTTCTTGCATTGCTAAATTTCTTTAATGATAACAAAGTTGGTTCCTAAGGGAGGATTGTGAAAATCGACTACTAGACAGCAGGATTTCAATGAGAGGGGCATTATAAAGTTACCTTTAAAATGGCAACAAATAATATAACAAACGGGGCTTATTTGACCCAAATCTGACATTCCGTAGCATGTTGAATAATGTCCAATAGTTCATATAAAAATAATGGATTTGTTTTTCGTTCATCCTAATATTACGCAGGCTCAGGATTTAGATCCACAAAATTCACAAGCTCAGTTCTTTTGTAATGTGATTCCAACGTTGAGACATACAAAATGTCGAAAAAGTAAAAAATGTCGAACAACAGTGGACTTAGTTAGACTTGAGAATTCTTATTCCGAATGCGCTTGCTCCACAAAAAAGCTGAGGTTATTTATCTATTGATCAGATGAACGAGAGCATAAAGGACCGACAGAAGAAATAGAAACTAGATGAACAAAAGAATTGTACCTAGTACTGATTGTTCCCTTTGCGGAACATTTCCATAGAACTAGTTCGCTTCGCAATGGCATAATAGTACGTTTACATTGTAGTGGATTTCGATAACACAGTAGCTATAAATTGTCAATTCATTTGAATATACGCCAAGTAAATCCTCATATAGTTAACCCGGTAGAAATCTTTTCCTAGAAGACACCTAACGCCGTTTAAGGCTTCTAAATTAAAAACATTTTGAAATTGTTTAAATTTAATCGTATTTATTTCCATTTTTTCTTGGTTTCATCTTCTAAAATGTACAATATTACGACAATTATTTCTTCTGTTGTTTTTTTTTTCTTCTTTTTATATATAATTATTTTCTATTATTATTTATAAATGACAATAATAACTAGTACTTAAGTGTTATTAACTAAACATATTATCCTTATAGGCATATAGGGGACAAATTTCTTTATACAACTAAACTAGTGTGTGTTAATGGTTTGTTATAAATGTAATTAATTAAAAAACTCAATTAAATCATAAACAATAGTAGAACTAAGTAAGATTTAAGGTTTTGTAAAAATTTGTAAGAAGGTTTAATAAAACAAAAATATTTAACAAAACCAGTGAGCGGAGCAGTATAGTCGGACGGGGCCGACCATATAATACCCTACACAACTTCTACGAAAATCTAACTTTGCGTTATTTGCACCCTCCTGAAATCTGACTAAAGGTCAACAAATATTACCAATATTCAGTAGACGAGGGATGTACTTGTTGGGCTTTCAATTGTGGCCTATAGATCGACTCAAAAAAAATCAGTTTTCGGTCCACTTCATCCCAAAATTATTATCTGACCATCACCGAAATTTATAGGCGTTGTCCTTGACCATAACTGAAATCTCATGGAAATTTTCAAAGCGATCAGCGCTATATTTCCGCCCTCTAGTGTGGTTTTGGGTTACTAAATAATGTCTGAATACGTAAGCACCTGTAAATATTTAAGTGTAGCTCCCACATCTCAGTACATACCGTATAATTGGTATCACATTAAAGGTCAACCACTCCTCTTGAACATAATATCAACTTTTTGGGTCTAGGTCCTTCAGGGGCAAATATATACGCCATATAATACAAATTTTGTAATTTTTCACACAAAAGTCAGGGTCCATTTGACCCGCTAAATATTGAACGATCTTTATCAAAACAGGCATGCTTATTCTTTGGCCCGATCCCCTTCTCCATGCAAAAATTCGAGATGTTTGGGCCATAATTGCGGCCTCTGGAGCGACCAGAAAAACCGAAAAAAATAATGTTTTTGGTCCATTTCATCCCCTAAATATTAACCGATCTTTTCCAAAAACAATAGGGGTCTTCATTGGCCAGAACCCATTCTTCATGCAAAATTTCGCGAAGATTGGTCCATAACTGTGGCATGTATCGTGTTTACAAATTATAATGGACAGACGGACGGACGGACACACATGTCTAGATCGACTCAGCTAGTCGAGATATGACGATCGGTATACTTAAAGGTGGGTCTAGGACCAATATTTCGCGGCGTTACAAACTTTTGGGGCTGCACAAAGCTCTAATATCCTGACAACATAGTTGTGTAGGGTATAAAAATGTACGAAAAATTAAAACAATTTAAAATGAAGAAATAAACAATTTAAAATGAAGAAAGAAGGATAAAAAAATATTTAACAAAAACAAAAAAATATGAAAAATTAAAACAATTTAGAATGAAGAAATAAAGGAGAACCGTATTTATATACATTTGAAATAAAGATAATTTAGAGTGTGATTTCGATTTTATAAAAGAGAAATATTAAACTAATTTTTACAAAACGTATATAAACTCAATAAAGCTCAGGAAACTGAATACCGCTACATTTGTTATTAACTTTCAAATTAAAATCAATTATTGTTCAATTAAAATAAAAAACTTTCATTATATTTTACATTAATTTTATGTGATTTCTGAGTTTTGTGTAGAATTTATATATTCGAATTTATAAGAACTTTTTTTTATTTATTTTTTTTTTTACAAAAATTTACATCAGTTAGGATGAGTGAAATGATATTTGTATACGAATTTTTCTTAGAAAACAAAAATATATCAGCTGTACGTGTGTGTGTGTGTGTATTTTTTTAATAAATACTATGATTTTCTGATATATAATTAATGTTAATTGTTTTGAAATGAAGAGGATATTATAATGCACATATGGTCTGTTCCATTGTCTAACCAGTGAGCGGAGCAGTATAGTCGGACGGGGCCGACCATATGATACCCTACACAACTTCCACAAAAATAAAAATTTCTGTGGTTCTATATTCTGAGCTTGGGCAATATTTCGCCATATTTGCAACCTTGTGACCGACTAGGCACATATTACTAATATTCAGTACAGCCCTTCTAATTACTTGAAGGCCAACCACTCCTCTTGGATATATTGTCAACTATTTGGGTCTATGTCCTTCAGGGGTAAATATATACGCTATAGAATACAAATTTTGTCATTTTTCACACAAAAGTCAGGGTCCATTTGACCCGCTAAATATTGAAACAGGCTTGCTTATTCGTTGGCCCGATCCCCGTCTCCATGATGTTTGGACCATAATTGCGTCCTCCAGATCGACCAAAAAAAGCCGAAAAAATAGTATTTGGTCAACTTCATCCCCTAAATATTAACCGATCTTGGCCCGATCCCCTTCTCCATGAAAAAATTCGCGATGTTTGGACCATAATTGAGTCTTCCAGATCGGCCTAAAAACCCAAAAAAATTAGTATTTGGTTCATTTCGTCCCCTAAATATTAACCGATCTTTACCAAAAACAATAGGGGCAGAACCCATCATACATGCGAAATTTCGTGAAGATTGGTCCATATCGTGTTTACAAATTATAATGAGCAGACGGACGGACGGACACACATGTCTAGATCGTCTCAGCTAGTCGAGATATGACGATCGGTATACTTAAAGGTGGGTCTAGGACCAATATTTCGCGGCGTTACAAACTCTTTGGGGCTGCACAAAGCTATAATACCCTGACATCAGTTGTGTAGGGTATAATAATTTTACCTTGATGGAATCGACCTTTGTGGAGTCTAAAATATGAGTAATGCAATGTTAATGAAGTTTTTTTTTCTAAACTCTTAAAACTCCAAAATCTGGACCCCAAAATATTGCAATTAATAGGGCAAAGTTATATGAGGCTATCACCAACGTACACAGGATTTTATTTCGGGAAGAGGGCCGCTGGTTCAATATGAAATGTTCAGTGCAGAAATATATTTTTCGTATGCGTATGTCCCTGGAAGTTATACCTAAAGCGGTGCCAATATTGATTACATCATGTATGTATTAGCGAATATTTGGGGTTATCATTATATGAGGGGATATACTTAATTGAGGAGGTTTAGAGATTTAGAGTCGTATGCGTATAATGGGACACATTTGTGTAAATTGATTTATAGCAAACATAATACACGCAATTCGTTAGGGTGCACTGTTCAAAATTTTATCTCAATCAGACACGTCTTCGAATTATATATTGAACCATCTGCACCAATAAAAAAAAAAACGCAATAACTTTTTAAGTGATAATGATCTATGTTTTGCAATGAAACGTTCTGAACCATCAACACACTTCCAAAGCGGTTGCGCATAAACACGCGTATACCATGGAAGCAATTGTAGGTGTGTGAATTAATTATCCATCGATACAACAGAAATCTGCTTTGAAAAGGACTTTTTCTAGAATGAAGACAAATGTCGAACATTCGCAAAATTTGAATTTAATTCGCATATGCAAGTCTCGCATACAAGTTATCAAAATACAAGGAATAAATACAAGTTATCAAAATACGACATTTGTAAAGCCACATAGCCCAATATGCCTGATGAGCCGCTTGACCAACGGCGAAACGCGTCGCATAATGGTGGGTACGTAGGTTCCTCTCCTGGCTTTTCTTTTCATTGCAAAACTTAGATCATTAAGCTCGACTCGAATGATATAAATAATCACTTAAAAATTATTTTCAAATGATCACTGCCCTTACATGGCAAAATTCAAATAATTTCGTGTCAATTGGACAAACATTAGGAGTTTGGTGCACCATTTATCTTAAATCGGACGAAAATATATATACGTAAATCTGAACCGATTTCAATGAAACTTTAGTTTCAATGAAACTTTAGTTTATATTAACTTCAGTGCATTGTACAAAATTGTGTGCAATTCGGACAAACTTTGGGTCTTTAGTGTACAATTTACATAGAGCTAGGAGGAGAGCTATATCTAAATCTGCACCGACTTTCAGCAAACTTAGCACACGTCATTCTGGTCTCAATTCAGTACACTATACCAAATTTCGTGCAAATCGAAAGATATATAGGGAGTTTGTTGCACCATTTACATTATATCGGACGAAAAAATATATGGGAGAATATATATAAATCTGAACCGATATTTTCCAATATCAATAGCGTTCCTCCTTGGGACAAATTAATGAGCTGTGTCAAATTTCATCGAATTCGGATTAAAAATGATGCCTGTACTTTGTTTACAATTTAATATGGACAGATAAATCGACTCAGAAAGTGATTCTATGCATATTTTCAAAAGGAACTATATG
This sequence comes from Musca vetustissima, assembly GCF_032173495.1. Taxonomy (NCBI): domain Eukaryota; kingdom Metazoa; phylum Arthropoda; class Insecta; order Diptera; family Muscidae; genus Musca; species Musca vetustissima. The sequence continues at coordinate 9,404 of NW_026874487.1, forward strand.
CCTATCTCGTATCCTTTTGACCGTTACAAACATATGCACAAAGACATATTACCCTGCACCACAGTGTGGTAAAGGGTATTAAAAATGGGGTTATTTGGGGACTACCCCCATGGGAGAAGATTAATAATTTTTGATAGGGAGATTTGTTACCAAATACGAATGCAAAATACCAAATTAACGCGGATTCGCGCTCAAACCCCTCAAAATACCGAAAATTTGGGGGATACCGTTATATGGGGACTATACAAAAAAAAATGGACCTGACTGATATATACTCCAGCCTATATTTGGGATGATTCTTTCTAGAAGACTGAAGAAGTTGCTATGTATACTGGGTGTTATAGTCATCAAAGAGTCATCCTCTAGCCAATATAAATTGTAGCAGAAAGAAGACGAGAGCTTACTGAGTGAGCAGGCCAGAAGAAGAAACTTCTTGAAGTAGCGCTTAATCCAATTTTTTTTTTTAAAGTTTCAACCTTAAACAAGTACGATTGGCTTGAAACAAAGGCTAAAATTTTTGTTAATGATCCGTTCATATTTTGAGAATCAAATGGATCAAATGTTAGTCCATTTGTTAGCAAGACAAACAATAGTCAAATAAACGGTTGCAAAACTAAGAACCACGAATTGAGGGGGGTTATGTTAGGACAATACCAAAACAAAAGACATCCGAACAACGAATGTTGATGTTGGTTTTATTCTTCGGAAGAATATGTTTGTTTTTGTCAAGTAAGAGAAAGGGAGAGAGAGAGAGAGAGAGAGAGATAGATGAAAAAATGAGCACAAGTAGTTGTAAAGCAGAGTTGAACAGAACTAGATTTAGAGTAAGTATGTGAGAGCGTAACTGAGAAATAATCATCAACAATGACTGACGAAAAGAGGCAAAAAGAGAATACGTGTTTAGCAATCACCGCTATCGTACCATTTTGTGCATTAGTGTTGTAAAGTAGAGCAAAGAAGGGATATTTTTTTTTTTTACACTAAAAGGGTTAATATGGTGCACTAATCTCCCAAAGTTTCCCCATTTGGTACATAATTTTGCATAACGTACCTCATTGAACCTTTATTTTGTTATGTTGAAATCGATTCAGATTACGATTTTGCTCCTACATAAATTTTTGTGGCCTATTTAATATACATGGGGTACTAAATACCCAAAATTTGTCGTATTACCCTAACATTTTCCACAGCATAGCTATTGAAATGTATTGTGGTTTTCGGAAATCTCTCGTGTGGTTATTCGCGATTTCCATCAACTAATGCCTTCATCACATCTTTGTCAGCTTCGACGGGCTGCATTTTCGACATCAAAATTACCGAATCGAAATTTTGCAAACCAGTTCTGGTACTGACGTACCGTTAACACGCATCCGTCAATTTTTTTCTCGCTTGGACAGCATTTTTACCTTTTCTAAAGTAAGAAAGTAAAATCTGACGAAAATGCTGTTTATTGCTCTCCATATTTAAAAGGGCACCAACCAATAACTACCGCATAGAATTAGTATAACTTTTCCAGACACAAGCCTTGCAATATCAGCTTTCAAGACATATAAAGGTTATGCGGCTTAAGTGTGCAGTTGGTTTCGAAAATGTAATTAAGTCCTCTGACGGGAAAAACGAAATTAATTTCCGAACAAAATAATATTAAGTTTTGTTTAAATTAATTCAGATTTGGATATATCTGACATATATATTTCTGAAATATTTGCATAGCTCCCTTAAATAATTTTGTTCGATTTTATACAAATGCTAAACCAAACACCCCAATTCTGCCTCCTTACCATGATTTTGCAGAAAATTTGTATAATAACATATGTATGGAATCAAGTATCATATAGTCGGCCCCGTTCGACTTCTAAACTTTCATTTTGCAGATGATTGAACTATTCCAAAAAATCATAGTATTGGTGATGGTTAATGTTCATAAGCGGCAAATTAAAATTATATTGCACTTAAATACGTATTTTTATTGAAACTTTTTTGTGTGTGTATGTTTATTTTTTTATTAATTAAAATTGTATAATTTATTTTTACAAAAAAAAATCTAATTACATAATAAAAAAGTATTCGAAATAATTTTGAAAATTGTAATTACAAAAAAAAACGAAAAAAATATTTTAGAATTTAACTTATTTTGATATTACTGCTGCTGCTGTTGTTGTTCGTTTTATTGGTGAAATGTTGAAATATTTGAGATCTTGATGTAAAACTGATTGTAAATTAAAAAAAATATGTTTTATGATATTAAATTATTATTACACGTATTTTTTGAAATTACTCTATTAGCTATGAGTGACGGAGATGATTTTGGGCAAATGTGACTGACGGTAAAGTGAAGTGTGTGTGTGTGTGAGTTGATTTTTTGTGTTGCTAATGTATATGGTTGCTGTGTTTTTTTTTTCTATTTAAATAAGTTTCCTTGTTGTTGGTTTTCTTTTTTTCAAAATTTTATTTAGATAATTTTTAAGATCATCAGCTGATTTGTTTGTTGTTTTTTCAAATTTATTTTTTTTGTTTCTGTTTTGTTTACTATTACATAAATTACAAACAAAATTATTTAATTATATATGTAGGTATGTATTTATAAAAATTAATATTAATAATAATAATATTTACACAAAAAAAATGCACATAAAATCAAATGAGGAATGTTTTGCTTTAAAATTGTTTTTTAAGTTGTCTTTTTTTAGGTTTATGTCTTACATAAATGTTTTTTTCTTGTTTTTGTGTTTTTTCCTATATATTTAAAACTTAGTTTATTCATTAAAAATATCTAGAAAAATTGGGTTTTGTTTTTATTGTATTTTATTAAAATAAAACTAAACAACTGTTTATTTGTTAACTTTATACACAAAGAATTATTATATATATTTTTTGTTTTTAATTAATATATATTTTTAATGTCCTTAAAATAATTATTTTAAAATAGTTTAATTACTTTTTTTGTTTTTACTAAGTATTTTGTTGTTTTATTTTCTAAATACAATTTATTTATTATTATTGTTCGGGTTGTTCTTCTTTTTAAAAATTTTTAATTAAAATTTCTCTTTTCTCATATAATTTTTTAATCTATGAAAAAAAATATATATTTTTTTGTTATTGAATTTGTTTTTGTTTCTTTTCTTTTAATATATATGCATTAAATTATCTATAGGATCGGTTTGGTAAAAGGTTGTTGTGGTTGCTGCTGCTATAGTAGAGGTTGGAGGTGTCTGTTAGACCGCTGGCCATACCCTGTAATGAGAAAAACAAGAGAGAGAAAAATATAAATAATTAGTAAAAATTAAAAAAAAATATATACTAAAATATTTATATGATTTTATTTTTTATAAGAAATATTCAATATTGATGTCTATAAAAAAAATCCTAATCTGAATTGGATGGCCTACAAATTTTTCAAAGTAGAAATATTTATTCAATATTGGAAGGTGTACAATTATATTCAAAATAGAAATATTTAATTTTATTTTATATAACCCATCAAATCAACAAAATCATAAAAATAGCTCCGTAATTCATATTTCAATTTTTTTTTTATTATTTTTTTATTGAAAATTCTAATAAAAATCCCTCATTGTGTGAATTTATTTATTTTTTTTTATTGCAGGAAAATTTTGATTTTCCGCTGTTAGTGCCGATTTTTTTATAAAAAACATTCTAAATTTTTATACAAAAATCATAAGGTGATCTTAGAAAAATTTTCTATGGAAAAATTCCTCATGAATTTTTTTTTCGGCTTGAGCTTTTTTTTATCTAAAATAAGGTCAGATGAAGCTGAGGTTTTCTAAATGAGGTCCTCAAATCTGAGGCAGAATTTTAGACTCTAGAAAAAAATTCTCAATATATCCGAAAATTTATTTTTACATAGAAAAATTCCCTTTGTAGGAAATTATTAGAAATAATTTTTGATAACCCTTTTAATCCTAAGCTGGTCTTTAGAATTTTTACAGCTTAGGTTGATTTTTTTATACAATTTTAAATCAAAAAATTAATAAAAATATTAATATATTTTTTTTAATTTTCATTTACATATATATTTTTATTTTTTTTTTTTAATATTTTCATGTTTTTTTGTATTTTTTGTTCTTATATTTAATTTTACCTACGTTAATAGCGATGGATTTGTTTCCGGCTGATACCAGTACTGATGGGGTACATAGCCGCCCATTTGTGGCGGTGGTTGGTGATGATGCGTCTGCGGATGTGATACAGCTGGATGAGGTGGTTGCGGTGTCATTTGCGGTGGTTTATGATCGATCCAATGGGGTTTTTGATCCCAGGGCGCTTGCGTTGGCGGACTTAATCCCGTTGGTGGAAATTCTGCGAGAATAAACAAATAAAATTTTCAAATTATTAAAAAATTGCAATAAAACACATTTTAAAAAAATAAGGATTTTAAAATAGAACTAAATAATAGAAAAAAAATAGTAGCAATAAATACGAGGGCTGCTATATTTTGTACTTTGTATGACAGATATTCGAATTTTCTTTATTAGCCCCGAAACATATATACCAGCTCTCGTATTATTTCGTTATTCTTCTTTTTCTTTTGAAATAAAAATTTAGATATATTTATTTTTTTTTTTTTATTAAAACTTACCGGGTGATAATTCAGATACAGGCGTACTTGAAGGCGTCGGACTGTGTCCTGGAGGTAGATAATGTGAGGGTGAGCCACTATTTGAACCGCCACCGTTATTACCGCCTGAAAAAAATCATAAAAAATAGGAAAAGGAAATTAGTAAACAATGAATTTAATTATTTAATTAAATTATAGTCTTTAGAAATCACTGAAAATATGAGCCATTTCTGTAGATGCCAATAAGGCGTGAATTTTTAGCATATTTTTTCTAGAGGTCGAGAAGATGTCGATTTTTAAAATAATTTTTTCTATAGCCCGAAAAGATGTCGATTTTTAAAATAATAATTTTCTAGAGGATTGGATTTTTATTATAATTTTTTTAAGAGGTTAATAAGGCGTTGATATTTAAAATAATATTTTTCTAGAGACGGAAAAGGGGAGGATTTTTAAAATAATTTTTTAACAGAAGCTAATAAGGCGTGGATATATAAAATATTTTTTCTAGATGCCAATAAGGCGTGGATTTCTAAAACAATATTTTTTATGGGCCAATAAATCGTGGATTTTTAAATTAATTTTTTTCTTGATACCAATAAGGCGTGGATTTTTAAAATAATTTTTTTTCTAGAGGCCAATAATTTTTATAAGGCGTGAATTTTTAACATATTTTTTCTAGAGGTCGAGAAGATGTCGGCTTTTAAAATAATTTTTTCTATAGCCCGATAAGATGTCGATTTTTATAATACTAATTTTCTAGAGGATTGGATTTTTAATATATTTTTTTTTTTTCTAGAGGTTAGTAAGGTGTGGATATTTAAAATAATACTTTTCCAGAGACGGAAAAGGGGTGGATTTTTAAAATAATTTTTTTCTAGAAGCTAATAAGGCGTGGATATTTAAAATATTTTTTCTAGATGCCAATAAGGCGTGGATTGCTAAAACAATATTTTTTCTAGATGCCAATAAGGCGTGGATTGCTATTTTTAAATTAATTTTTTTTCTAGAGGCCGATGAGGCGTGAATTTTTAAAATATATTTTTTTAAATAATATTTTTGAAGAGGTCTATAAAGCGTGGATTTTTAAAATATTTTTTATAGAATAATATTTTTGAAGAGATATATAAAGCGTGGATTTTTAGAGTATTAATTTTGAACGAGCCTATAAAGAGTGGATTTTTAGAATAATATTTTTGAAGAGGCCTACAAAGCGTGGATTTTTAGAATAATATTTTTGAAGAGCGTGGATTTTTAGAATAATGTTTTTGAAGAGGCCTAATTAATATATAATCATCTTAATTAATATATACTTCTTTTCTTTCTTTATTTTTTTTATTTATATATTTCTTATTATATAATTATAGTTTTATATTTTTTAGTTTTATTTATTCTTTGCCAATTTTTACTATTTATAATATTTTTTATAATTTATTTTCATATTGATTTATGTTTATATTTAATTTAATTTTTATATTTAATTAAAATTTTTGTTACTTACCACTATGCATATTTTGATTTGGACTATGTTGACCGGGATTTGGACCACCACTGCCCAAAGGCATGCCACTACCTTGACCGGGAACCTGAGCAGCCTTCATCATCTTTTTGTACTTTGAACGGCGATTTTGAAACCAGATTTTGACCTAAAAAATATAGAACAAAAAAATAAAAATAATTAATAATATGTAATAAAAAAATGAGTAATAAAAAAAAAACAGTTGAATTGTGAATATAACAATTATTTAATATCTTTGTATTATTATAAATAAAAGATATAAATCCGTTTTAATAAAATAATACAAAAGGGCTATAGAAATCAAAACTAGATATAGTTTGGAATTTTCCTCTTCTTCCTTATCACCAAATGGATTAATTTATTCTCTGAATACTCCATTAGTTAATAGCTTCAAAACCATATTCAGCGAAACAAGTTGCATGCCAGACTACTTTATTATTCAACTTCAAACTGAATATCAATGTGCAATTTATGTTGAATTTTAAACAATTTGTCTTAGAACTTTTTAATACAGGAAAAAAAGATATATCACCATATTCAGCTAAAATGTGGATGAATCTTAGCAATGGATATTGATTTTCAATTGTCTGGTGTTATTTTAAATATGTTAGCATTCATTTTGTCTTTAAACGATTAGCTGAGATGTTGCCCACATTTGCTATAGAGCAAAAATGTGAGTTAACAAATTTGTTCACAACACGAACGAAGTGATCATCTTCATCATCATTATCATTTCCATTAAATTTTGCTAATAATTTAATACACCTTATTAAAAGATTTTTTCAACAGAAATAAAGCGAAAATCGTATTAGAGTGGAGTGGAGCCAGGTAGAAGATTTTTTCCATCTCATTAGATCAGCATCACAAGAGATGACAATCCGACCAACCACTTAAGCACTCTTCAGTTCTGTTCTTTTTAGATCCGCTCGACTACAACTCTCATCCATATTTGTATG
>NW_026874488.1:0-16403 GCF_032173495.1 Musca vetustissima
TATTTTAGTTTCAAGTACCTGTCAGTATACCTATGGAGGGTATACAAACTATCCCACTGACCGGGGCACTATCCCACTACATTTGTTGATCTTAAATACTTTTATATATCGGTAGTGCTAAAATTAGGGGTCTATTATCACATTGACTAAATATATTTAGAAATGTAAGTTTACTGTAAGCTCTGCAGAAGGCTCAATTAGTTTGAAATAATGTAGAAAAACGAAATATTACTTCGCTATCACTGATTAAAAGTTTCTTAAATATCCACTAAATACAACTTCATACAATTATCCAAAATTTAATTCACATAATTATACAGTATTTTATGTAATCACTCATCTCCGTTTCATGGTTTCATGATATGCATGAAAGTAATATTCATTTTAATGAAGACACATTTCCAATATTATGTCATTACAACTTTAATTGTCACACAATATTCTGTGTTATACACGTATTCATAAAATGAAAAAAAAAAACAGAATGCAAATATTCTGCAAACGAACACGACGACCTTAAAAAACAAACATCATCCTATGCTAACATCATTTTCACAGAATTATGTATGAATTACAATACTAATCTCATTGAAGTTTGCAACTTTGTTTAAAGTCAAATATTCTGAACCCTATCATTAAACTTTACCCCAAAATGTAGGAGGACGACGATGAATATGTAAATTTGTGAGTTGCTTTATACAAAAAACCCCCCTGTGTGTGTATGTGTATATTTAAATCCCCTAAAACTGCTAATGCCAAACATGTAGACTGTATGCATGGGGACTTTACAAAAAAAGAAACACAAAAAATTACATGAAAGTATCATTTGTGGATGAAATTTAAGTAAAAAATAAGTACAAATGTAAACCAGAATCATTGCACATTGATGCCATAGGAAATGAAATGTTTTGTATTAAAAAAACAAAAACAACAACAAAACTAACCAAAAAATTCTGATTTAATGATTCACATAGAAAATCGAGACACGTGTTCTAGTGCACGTATACGTGCTAGGGAATTGAGATTCGAACATTTATACGCCACATGCCATGAAGGGCATTGAATTAGCTAAGGAAAAACTTTAAAATGTGCTATGTCACATGAATTGTATAGCTTCATAAATTGTAATACTCTTTTGAGATTCAATCACAGGAGAGAAGTTATAATTGATTTAAAATTGTAGACAACATTGCCAAAAGTTCTTTTTAATTCTGCATACATTTTAATTCTACATTTTATGATATTATTTCATTGTTAGAATTACGAAAAGGGAAAAAGGCGTTAAGTTTGGGTGAGCTGAAAATTGGATACCCTCAACCATAGGTATAGTTACAGGTACTTGAAATAAAACCAGTAAGGAAAGTAGTAAAGTCGGACTTGGCCGACTACTTTTGTTACCACTTTGGGTATATTCAAGATATATATCCTAAAAGACGTCGATTTTTCGAAGGAAAATTGGCATGAAATTGAACGAACTTAAATATTTGATCTTTATATATATCTGAACCGACTAACATTAATCCCTACACATGTCATTCTGAAACCTATGCTAAATTTTGTAAACCGATTTAAAGCATACTCGGTATGCTGCACTGTTTATGGTTTAATCTCAATCAGACACTCATTGATTATTTGGTGTACAATTAACATGAATAAGTCGAAATTATATATGGAAGCTATGCTATATCTATATATCTGAACCGATTTCAAGGAAACTTATCAGATATTAATTTATATTAACTTCAGTACGTTGTGTCAATCGGCCTAGCTATGGATATTTAGTGCCTAAAATCGGGCGAAACTATATATGGGAGCTATATCTAAATCTGAACCGATTTTCACAAAACTTAGCACAAGCCTTTCTAGACTTAATTTAGTGAACTATGTCAAAATTCATGCAAATCCAAAGATTTTCAGGGACTTTGGTGCACAATTTACCTAAAATCGGGCAAAACTATATCTGAGAGCTATATCCAAATCTGAACCGATTTTCACGAAACGTAGTACACATCATTCTAGACTTAATTTAGGACGCTATGCCCAAATTCGTGCAAATCAAAAGATTTTGAGGGACTTAGGTGCACCATTTACCAAAAATCGGGCAAAAATATATATAGGAGCTATATCTAAATCTGAACCGATTTTCACAAAACTTAGCACAGGTCCTTCTAGACATAATCCATTATGCCATAACAAAATTCGTACAAATCGGGCGAAACTATATATGGGAGCTATATATAAATCTGAACCGATTTTCACGAAACTTGGCACACATCATTCTAGACATAATTCAGTACACTAAAGTCCGTAAATCGGACAAAAATATATATGGGAGCTATATCTAAATCTGAACCGATTTTTCCCAATTTCAATAGGGTTCGTCCATGAACCAGATAAATGAGCTGTACCAAATTTCAGCCAAATTGGACTATAAATGCGACCTGCACTATGTTTACAATTTAGCATCAAAAGTGATTCTATTCATATTCTCAAAAGGAACCATGGGTCTATCTCGATTCCTTTTGCCTGTTACAAACATATGCACAAAGACATAATACTCTGTACCACAGTGTGGTGAAGGGTATACATATAGGGAACATACCAAAATGTGGACCTATACTGACTATTCTACAAACCGAATTATGTAAAATATTTAGGTCTTTAGTGAAAATATTTATAGGAGCGAAAATATATATGGGAGCTATATGTAAATCTGAACAGATTTCAAGTAAACTTGATACACGTTAGTTTATACTTACTTCAGTACATTGTGTGCCAAAGGTCCAAATTTTGGGACTTTAGTGCACAATTTTCATTAAATCGCACAAAAATATATAATATCGAAATATCTAAATATCTAAATCTGAACCGATTTTCAAGAAACTTAGAGCACATCATTCTGGACTTAATTCAGTGCGCTACGCCTAATTTTGTGTAAAGCGAAAGATTTAAATCGGACGAATATATATGGGATCTATATCTAAATCCGATCCTCTGTAGTACCCAAAAACAAACCACTGTACTGAATTTCAGCTAATTCGGTTGAAAAACGCGCTATGAACCCCAAAATACCGAAAATTGGGTTCACCATTATGTTTAAACGCTGACCGATATACCCCATCTTCGAATACAAACAGAAAACAGCCCACAGATATCCCACACAATCTCGTCGAAAATAAAAGTTAAAACGTGTATTCGGCCTTTTAAGTGCATCTACACGTATGAGTATTAAATTTTAAATTCAACTACTTATACGCCCTCGTGAACGCATGTTATTCTCAGTGGTTTTAAGTTTTCAATAAAAAAAGTCCCATCATTAATTTGTATGCTCACATTCGAAATATCAAATGTTTTTATTGGCAAATGAAATACGAAATAAATTATCTGTTCGGAACACATGTAAGTTGGTTGTGGTTTTCAAGTTCAAAAACTTCAAGAGTCCAACCAATTGTGGCCTAGTTAACAATATTCTTGGCAATCATAAACACATGCTACTGATTTCATAAATGCTTGACGCAGTGGCATACGAGTATACCATGTATTTGCGTTAGTGTCTTTGTACGTTTGAGTGTGGTTGCTGCTACCATCATATAGACTCAAAATGGAACCCTAATGAACATTTAAGTTATCTTCCACTTGGCTAATTTGCCCTTAGGTTGTACAAAACATCGTTTTCGAACATGTTGGCCTGTATCATTGCAAATGTTCCATAGACCGTATAAGATGACACATGTAAATGCATGTCATGTTTCTGACATGCGGAATATCAAAACTGTGTGTAAACATTCGGCGATGATGAAATGCAAAATTGTGTAACTAATATAAATGGAATTTACATAAGCATAGATCAATAATATAAAACAAGACTCATTATAGATTTCGATATACGACAATTTTTCTATTTTTCAGTGGTCCTTGCAAAATGCGAGGAAAATCATAAACATTTTAAATCGAGAATGGGAGAGTCCTACAGGTTCTTCTCAAAAATATGAAAGAACTCACATATGCAAAAAAATTAATCATTTCTACACATATTCTTATTTGTATTTTATCAAACGGCCTTCAGTTGTTTCGATATTGAAATGGATAAAGTATTGTTGTTGGATATTTGCTAATTCGAAAGATGTTTAGACATGTTATGCATGAAACTGCATACCATTTTCATTTACTACACTAAATTTGTGCCATGCTTGCTGCTGCCTCTTCCATATTGTTTCATGGGTTTTGATTTCGTTATGTCTGCTAGTTGGTAGTATTTGTTTTGTTGTTTTTGGTTACTGTGTTGTTTATTTTAAAAAAAAATCCAGAGGGTAAACATGTTTTCCAACACACTCGAAATTTTAAGTCAGGATATGAGGCAATGACTATAATATATTTGTTTGTTTGTTGTTTTCATACTACCTATATGAAGTATTTTCCTTTCCACAGCCAAGTCTTTAGATATTGCATCTCGAGCTTTAAAAGTACCCACAAAGAGGTCAAAACCCATTTTTACATTTTAAGTTAATCGAGCCAGTTATGCTCCTCTTACAATCATTGCGTTCATATATATTCAATTTCAAATTAACAAACTATTTTTCGTGAGTTATCCCTTAAATTCCACATTCGTATGTACGAGTATGCTGTTAAATATGCATAGCGAAGACCTTGCATAGTTTTTATACCGTACACTTGACTCTTTCGGTTAGAGTAGTTATGGTACTTTCACTTTGTCGATTTACTACTTAATTACTTATATGAAAATTTAATATGGAAATGGCCGTTGTAAATGTTAAAAATTTATTAAGAACACACACACACAGATTTTTTATAGTATAATTCAATTTGTGGAAGCGAGAGAGTAATGGAAAACAAAATTTCACGTACACAGAATTGTTAAGCTACCATTTGGAAACTGAAGAGAGAAAAATTGTTGGACTTGTTATAAATGTATAATTTAGGAGATTTTATGCCCTTCATTAGGGGAGTATGAACTCTCAGAATGGTGATGGCAAATCCGAAATTAGATTTCCTTAATATTCATTTTGGCGAAGATTTAGGACATTCTATTACAAATAACACTGGTGACAAAATAGTTCTCATGGTCAGAGGGAGGAAAATTTCCTATGGGGATTAAATTTCAAGCACATTTTAGATGAAATTAGCAGAATTTACATCTTAATGTAAACCGATTCCAAAAAAAACTAAATACACTCCATTAAAGCTGCGCTGTACATATCGGACGAAAATATATTTTTGAGCTATATTTAAATCTAAACCGATTTCAAAAAGTCTTCATACACGTCATACTGGAATCAATTTGTAACGCTCTACTAAATTTTGTCTCAATCAGACAAACATTGAGATTTTGGTCCACTATTCTAAGGACGTCCTCGATTTTCCCCAATAGTTCTAATATCTCAAATCTGAAAAGATATGGGATATATCTAATTTCGTTACTAGGAAAATTACGTCAAGAACTTTCCACTGATAGTGGTAAAATCGTTTAGAAGAAGTGATTAAGTAAACAGGTAAAACTGTTGGTGTTCCCGACAGATTTATACCCTTAGCCTATGATCCGGTCTTCGAAATAACATACAGGTTTTATTGTTTGATTCAAATTTAAATCGGTAATTCAATTCGCTTCAGTTTAATTAAATTTACATGTATATATAGCATATTGAGGAGGTACCAGTAGAAGAGTGCCGACCGGTCCCATCTTTGGACGCTTTGTAGAGTTAATAGGTGGTGCAAAATTTGGTTCAAATCGGGCATGACTTTCGTCTAATATTGCATTTATAAATATTGAACATTTTGGCGACTTGTGGGATAGGTACCAGAAATAGTGGACCAATGGATCCCATTTTCGGACTTTGCGAAAAGTTGGGTATAAATAGGGCATTACTTTCAACTAATATTGGATTTATAAATATTGAACATTTTGACCATTTGTGGGGAAGGTACTTGAAGAAGTGGACCAATGGATCCCATCTAGAGACTTTATCTAGGCGTAATAATAGGTTGCGCAAAGTTTAGATGAAATCGGACATTCCATTCGCCTGATATTGGATTTATAATTATTGAAAAGTTTGATCATTTGTGGGGGTGTACCTGAAGGAGTGTACTAATATATCCGATCTTCGGACTTAATCTAGGCTCGGCATAATATTATAACATATTTTTTTTTTTTTTTGACTAATTTGTCAGTTAGTAATCTGAAGGAGTGAATCGATATTCCCCGCCTCCAAACTTGAACTAAGTTTGGAAGAAATAATGCGATATGCCAAATGTGGAAGAAATCGGTTACTCCCTTCAAGAGTTATTGTGCGCACCACTCGCCCAGACAGACAGAGGGATGGCCATTTGTAAATCGACTCCAAATTTTTTGAATCGGATTTGGTCCAACGAAAAATTGGGTCAACGAGGCACATTTTGTGCATATAACGTCATTAGCTGAGGATAGAAAAATATTCCTCCATTTTTGCAGAAAATCACTTTTATGTCCCTACTGGAATTAGACCATTAAACCGAAGACCCAGACCTCTACTCCGTTGTCAAGGACATTTATTGGCATGGTTAGAAAGAAAGCCTATTATGTTTTCTGGACTCTTTCTTTATTGAAAAGAAGACAAAGAAGATCTTTCCAATGATTACCCTAATAATTGTTTAGGAGTGATTGTTTATTAAATAATACCGTAAACTGAACCTTAAGCCAAGGACAGAACAGAACTAAGTTTTAATTCTGAGGCAATGACCTTTAATCAGGACTAAACCTAATCTAGGTCTATGACATTTTCTCCTTAATCCATTATTGTCATGGTGAGTAAGAAAACTATTATAATTCCTGAGTGTTTCCTTGGTATTTATATAAAGTTCTCATAAATAATGTTGTCCGATTTCATATAATTGTTACACCAAAAATATTGCAAAATAACTTTGATTGCTTAAACTCGGTTCATATATTATACAAAATTAAATAGTGCAATATCGAAGCAATGGCCCTCGATCGACAGGATATTGTATGCATACAACCAAGATCGATAAAGATTGAAGTTGAAAAGAGAGACCCCCTTCGAAATTGTACTTTACTTCCTGATTTTTAAATAATAATCGTTCTCTAATAAAGGTTAATCAATCTATGTCTATTTCATTGTGTCCCTATAACCTACTCTACTCTGGTACACAAACATGGACTCCCCTTTTATTGTTGGCACCTAAAAGTTTAGTGGGAACATAAGTGGATTAAAATAGTTTTTTTTGTCATTTTGAACTAATTCAGAAAGTTCGTTTTTTGTATACATCAAGTATTGATAAACAACTAAACAAACAAACAAAATACAAAAAGTGACAAAACAGAAAACAACTCAATCTTGAAACATGTTTTTAGTTTCTATCCAAATTTTTGGTTCCTTCATGAGTAAGCGTATATGTATATTTCCCACACTTTTTATCAGCTATCATATGGGGCTTTTCTGTTATTTTTTATTACTGCTACTGTATTCTACGACTGCTCGTTTACGAGCAGTCAATTATAGTCTCGTTTGGTTTACATATGTTGTCGGGCATTACATCAGTGTTTGCAATCTATGTCAAACAGCAGCTTGTTGACCCTTGTCAGTTCGGGTTGTATTTTTTGCGACGGTTGTTGATTTCGCTTTTAATTTTTGTTGTAGCACTTATGGTATTACACATTTGCCGTTTCCAGTGGGAAGATTTTTTTATGCGCTCTTGATTTCTGTGGAGGCCAAAGTTGTTAAGGCGGAAACAAAAACGAGTACAACTACATATATGAAGACAAGTGTTCCCTTAATGTGTACATATGTAGAAATACTGCTAATAGCGCGACCTACAAAAAACTAATACAAATGTAATATTAATGTACCCTAAGTCATTATCAATTAATTATAAGAAATATAATGTATATATAATGTATAAGCGGGCCTATTCGTAATTTCATTACGATTGACCCAGGTTTCAGGATAATCACTATATAACGGTACACCCAATATAGCACATTTCCGTATTAAATTTTTATACACGTTACCACTATGTGCCTGTTACAAACGTTGTGCATATATTTGTAACAGGCAAAATGAAACGAGATAGACCCGTGGTTGCTTTTGAAAATATGCATAGAATCACATTGTGAGTCGATTTATGCATGTACGTCCGGACAAAATGCGTCCAGGTCGCATTTTGTGCAAAGAGTCAAATTTAGGCCGATTGACACGAAAGTTTGCACAACGCATTGAAGATAGGATACCTGACGTGTGACAAGTTTTATTGAAATCGATTCAGACTTATACATAGCTCGCATATGTATTTTCGTCCGATATTTAGTAAATTGAGCACCACAAAGCCAAATTTAGACCAATTGGCACAACATTTTGCACAACGTACTCACATTAGTATGGCCTAATTTGTGTCAAGTTTTATTTAAATCGGTTTTAATTTAGATATAGTTCCCATATATATTTTCGTCCGATTTTATGTGAATGGTGCACCAAACCTTTCTAAAGTCTAACTGGTGTTAAGTTAAAATATTAAATTGAGCCTAGAATGTTACGTTGTGTACAAATTTACTCAGATGAAAAAATTGCACCAATAAGTTTTTTCGACTGAATTCATGTTAATTGTGCACCAAATAATAAATTAAGATTAAAATTTGAAGAGCTCACTGTGTTGTGTCCCATTGCAAAAAAAAAAAAAAACTTCTGTAAACCTGTCCTAATGAAATAGTCTGTGGATTGATGTACCCAATAAAAACCCATTGTACCAAATTTCAGCGGATTCGGTTGAAAAGCACACTCAAGCACCTCAAAATACCGAAAATTGGGGAATACCGTTATATGTGAGCTACCAGAAAAAGTGGGCCGATATTTATAATTCTTAGTGGATAACTTTTGTTCTCAATAAGAACCCATTGTACAAAATGTGCATGAAGAGCGCACTCAAGAACCCCAAAATATCGAGATTTAGGGGGTACCTTTAAATGGGGGCAATGCCTAAGCGTGGGCTGATATAGCACATCTTCTTGGCGATCTATCTTAATTCGTTTACAGGCTAGAGTGATAACGACAGACAAACTGAAATGCTTAACTCGTCATAGAATTTTACGTTGATCAAGAATATATATACTTTAAAGGATCAGAAATTATTACTTCCCTGAGTTATAAACGGAAAACAAACTCAATATACCCTCCATACTATGGTGGAGGGTATAAAAAGGTACTAATGTACTCGTTTATTGATCTTTAGGTTAAGTACGTTCACATATATACACAGATCACATTTTTACCTTGGTCCACTTTCACGTCAATGGTCCTTCAAAAATTGCGAGGTCTGTTAGATTCTATATCTTGAATATAGTCAAAGTGGTAAAGGGTATCATATAGTCGGCCCCGACCGACTTTATTACTTTCCTTACTGGTTTTAATTGACCCACGTTTAAGGGTAGCTCCACAATATGAGGATTTTGGCCACGTTATTCAAACGAATTGGCTGTAATTTGGTATTATATATTGATCTTGACTGCCAAATGTCACTACCAACCAGTAAGGAAAGTAGTAAAGTCAGACGGGGCCGACTATATGATACCCTTCACCACTTTGGGTGTATTCAACATATGAATCCTAACAGACGTCGCATTTTTAAAAGACAGGTAAAATGAAATTGGATCCATAAACATGCCATTCTGCAACCGATACTAATTTTTTCATTTGATCAGATAAAGAAGCTATATCTAAATCTGAACCGATTTCAGGAAACTTTACACACATCATTCTAGACCTAATTCATTACGCTGTGCCAAATTTCGTGGAAATAGAAAGACATATAGGGACTTTGGTGCACCATTTACATTAAATCGGACTAAAATATATATGGGAGCTATATCTAAATCTGAACCGATTTTCAGGAAACTTAACACAAATCATTCTCGACCTAATTTATTACGCTGTGCCAAATTTCGTGCAAATCGAGAAATATATAGGGACTTTGGTGCACCATTTACATAAAATCGGACGAAAATATATTTGGGAGCTTTACCTAATTCGGAACCGATTTTCAGTAAACTTAACACATATCATTCTAGACCCAATTTATTACGCTTCGCCAAATTTTGAGGAAATCGAAATATATATAGGGACTTTGGTACACCATTTATATTAAATCGGACGAAAAAATATATGGGAGCTATATCTAAATCTGAACTGATTTTTCCAAATTTCAATAGGGTTCGTCCTTGGGCCAAATAAGTGATCTATGCCAACATTCATCCAAATCGGATCGGATTATACAATTTAACATGGACAGACAGATTTAAATCGATTTAGAAAGTGATCTTAAGCATATTCTCAAAAGGAACCATGGGTCTATCTCGATTCCTTTTGCCTGTTACAAACATATGCACAAAGACAAAATACCCTGTACCACAGTGTGGTGAAGGGTATAAATAGCAATATTGATCTAATTTTTATAAAAACCCATAAACCGTAGCCCCACTATTAGATATTTTGAAATTTTCAATTATTTTTTCTCTCGCATGTATCTGTATGTTCAAGGTCCTACTTGTTGTGTTATAAAGTATATCTTTTTTTAGGGCAACTATCTAGACTTTATAATCACTATATAGTTTGGTATTGAAATGGGGATTTATCGGTCCTAGTTTTGCTACGTTAGTGTACCCCCGCAATATTCGGTGTCATGTCAACGTTTTCAACCAATCTCAACTGATTTTAAGCATCTTAACACCTAATTCGGGATTAGGATTTCATCCTTGTAAGTGGAAACCGAACCGTTTACCTATTAGAGCTTCGCATTTACGATATGGAGTAAATGCGAAGCTTTAATAGGTACTAAGTCAGTTTGCTTTCCTATGGAGACAGGTGAATTGAAAACCACATCAGCAGCTAATTTGGCATACCTTTACTCCCTGTATTCTCCCTATCATCATAAAATTGTTCTCTTTTCACTCCGGTCTTTATTTGTTTACTATGGGTACGTAACAATACCTACACATTACACATCCATTAGTTATGTTGCCTCTGCATTAAATTTATCCACACAAATATAAAGCGCATATGGTTCGATGGCTTTCGACCACAAAAAAACGACAATCAAAGAACTTGGACAAAAAATATTTGTTTTTTTTTCTTGTATTACCGCATATATGTCCTTTGTCCTATTGCGAATTGGCACATTTATTTCAGCTGTCCATTTTCCGTTTCGATTCAACGCTTCCTTACCGCTATATATATATATACGTGTTTTGTTTTTTCTTTTTTATTTGATGATTTTTTTTTCGTTTTGCTCTCGGTTGGATTGGATTTTTATAAATGTCTTCATTTCAACGGGCATTTATCATGTACCGTTTTATGTTATGAATATTTTTATATGATTTATATTTCGAATTCGTTGAATGTGAAAACACATTTCGCAACGAACACAAATTCGAGTCATTTGAGATAGACAAAAAATACAACAACAACGAAAAATCTACTATTTCATGCAGCAAATTGTGTACGATATGCATGTCCAGTCGAAGTAAAATATTTATAAGAAACAATTTCTGAACTGTTCCAGTGCTAACAAATCTTCATAGAGAAATAGAGGATCTAAATTAAATAAATTTGATCTCGTAATATAGAATATAGAACTGTTGCTATGAAATGTACAATCAAATTCCAATGATTTTCCTTTGGTAACCTGGACAATAATGCCCTGCCTCTTCGTTGGGCAAACTCGAATGAGAGTTGTAAAACAAATGTATTATTGAAATTGTATATTATAGCAGCCACTGTGTAAAGTACATGTAATTTTGTGGAAGGATATGCATATATGGAAATACACACAGACCGATATGCATGTGACCCAATGGTAAGTCATTATTTAAATAAGTATTTCAAAATACAACCAAAAGTAGTTATTAATATTAGGATGTAACGAGTATATCAACGTACGATTATTATGTATTATAAGTAAGGAAAGTTCAATAGTCGGACGTGCCGACTATATGAAGGGTACCACTTTGGATACATACATGAGATGCTCATATGTACAATATCCTTTAGATATTGTCCTCCATAGTATCTTTGGTCCTCCATAGTATCTTTGGGGGACCATTGAAATGGAATCGGACGAAATTAACTGCACGACGTCACTTACTTACTTAGCTGGCTTGTTACAGAACGGTTGTTCCATAAGCCGAGCTTAAACCGGTAAGGAAAGTAGTAAAGTCGGACGGGGCCGACTATATCAGGGATGCAAAAGTTGGTACAATTGTACTAATTTTAGCACTATTTGGAAGTCAAAAATACAATAGCACCCCAATGACATATTTAGCACTATTTCTAATTGTATCAAACAATTCTCACTTAAAAATATTATAAGTGCTTAAACATACAATATGAAATGGATCGCCATCTTCCGCTGTCGTTACGAATGGATGAATTTGCCATAATTTAAACGTAGTGTCCTATGCCAATTCAGAATTCAGTATTCCCGATCAGAATGATAAATTCAGTAAAGATATTAATTATTATTTTTGTAACAGTTCTATGAGAGATATGATTTTTCATTGTTTCAGGAATATTTCGGTACAGATATTTCTGTTGTTTTTAAATACTCACAAACTCGGTGGTTTTCACGTCAAGAAGTTATTGAAACAATTTTGGCGCAGTGGGAATCACTTCAATATTATTTTAATAATGATTTCGAAGCTGATTCCCAAAAGTTAAGGCTCAATTCTATTATTTTAGAATTTTCAAACCCTTTTTATACCCCTCACCACACTGTGATACAGGGTATTATGTCTTTGTACATATGTTTGTAACAGGCAAAAGGAATCGAAATAGACCTATGGTTCCTTCTGAGAATAAGCATAGAATCACTTTTTGAGTCGATTTATGCATTTCCGTCCGCCCGTCCATATATTTTTGTGATCAAAGTACAGGTCGCATTTATTATCCGATTTGAATGAAATTTGGCACAGGTCATTTATTTGGCCCAAGGACGAACCCTATTGAAATTGGGGAAAATCGGTTCAGATTTAGATATAGCTCCCATATATAGTTTCGTCCGATTTTATGTAAATGGTGCACCAAAATCCCAATATTTGTCCGACTGAGAAAAAAAATTGCATAAAGTACTAAATTAGGTCTAGACTAATGTGTGCCAAGTTTTATTGACTTATTTATTGGCAGATTGACTTATTGACTTATTTATTGGCAGGGAAACACATCGATTTAAAAACAAACGACACCAAAGAATCCAAGTCTGTCATGCCATTTTTGATATGCAATTTTTCATTGATTTCAGAATGGTATGTGTATGTTTTTTAATATGTACAAATATCTATATTTTAGCATCTCTTGTACGTACCTAAAGTGGTGAAGGGTATCGTATATTCGCCCCCATCCGACTTTTGAACATTCCTTACTGGTTACTGTTATTTTTGTTCTTGCAATATGTACAAAAATTATAAATAATATCAAATTAGAAATGCAGTCTGAGGATGCTAGAATGCATGTAGAAATTATTAAGTCTTTAAAAAACGACAATATATGCACTTGTTGGTCAAAGGTGACTGAAGTCAAAAATGAACTATACGAAAATATGTCTCCTTATATATCACAAATTTTTAGAGGGTTATTATATATTACATATTCATCTACAAATGTGGAAAGGGTATTTTCATATCAAAATATAATTAAAACCAAAGAAAGGAACATAATACATGCTTCGACTGCTTCAAATTCTAATTAATTTTTCATGTATGTTTTTATTAATTGTTAATAACAAAAAAATTTATTAAAAAATATATAAAAAGTACAATCGGACTGAAAAAAGTACACTTTTTATTGAAAGCCAGTACAATTTGAATAATTTCATTTCGCATCCCTGGACTATATGATACCCTTCACGACTATGGGTATATTAAACAGGACCATTATCATGAAATTGGATGAAATAAAATAAGTGATATTTGTCTAAATATGAATCGACCTAGATCTATCCATAAACATGTCATTCGTTTGTTGCAATGGGACAAAAGTATGCAAATCGACTTCAAACAAATATCAATAGGTCATCCGTTGAACTAGGTCTGTACTTCTAGAAAACACAACTACGTTATTCTATGCTCAATTTTGTACGTTGTGCAAAATTTGATGTCAATCTAACAAATATGAGAAGTTTGATGCACAATTTTCTTATATATGGATGCTATATCCAAATATGAACCGATTTCAACGAAACTTGTCACAGGTTAGGTTATACTAATTTGAGTACGTTTTGTTCCTATCAGCCATATATTGGTCCCTTGGTTCGTCAATTACTTAAAATCAATCTATAATATAGGGGAGCTATATCTAAATCTCAACCGATTTTCACTAAACTTGGCACACATTATTCTGGATTAAATTCAAAACGCTATGCAACAAAAGAACTTGGTACATTATTTAGATTAAATCGGATGAAAATATATATATATATATATATAAGCTATATCTAAGTCTTCGCCGATTTTCACGAAACTTGGCACTACGCAACATAAGAACTTGGTACATTATTTAGATTAAATCGGACCATTTGGTGCACCATTTACATAAAATCGGTCGAAACTATATATGGGAGCTACATCTAAATCTGGACCGATTTCCACGAAACAGACCAGAAATCATTCTAGGCTCAATTCAGTACGTTATGCCAAATTTCGTGCCAATCAAAAGATATATAGGGACTTTGGTGCACCATTAACATGTAATCGGACGAAACTAAATATGGGAGCTATATCTAAATCTGGACCGATTTTCACGAAACTTGGCGGACATCACTCTAGCCCAAATTCAGTACGCTCTACCGAATTTCGTGCAAATCGAAAGATATATAAGGACTTTGGTACACCATTTACATTAAATCGGACGAAAATATATATGGGAGCTATATCTAAATCTGAACCGATTTTTCCCAATTTCAATAGGGTTCGTCCTTGGGCCAAACAAAGGAGCTGGGCCAAATTTCATCTAATTCGGATCGTAAATGCGACCTGTACTTTGCTCGCAAAAATACATGGACAGACAGATAGACAGACGGACGGACGGACATGTATAAATCGACTTAAAAAGTGATTCTGTGCATATTCTCAAAAGGAACCATGGGTCTATCTCTTTTCCTTTTGCCTGTTACAAACATATGCACAAAAACATAATACCCTGTACCACAGTGTGGTGAAGGGTATATAAAGATTTCCTAGCGCGTCGGTCTTCTGCGCAAGTCCACCAATTTGGAAGACCACGTTCCAAGATGTTGGTCTACTTGGTCTTTCCATCTAATTCGTGGCCTTCCCCTTCTACGGGAATCATCAGTAGGCTCGTTTTTTTATGCCTTTTGAGCTGGGGCATTCTCATTCATTCGCACAACATGGCCTACCCACCGTAGTCGCTGCAGCTTAATACGACTGACTATGTCGATGTCCGCGTACAAATTGTAAAGCTCGTGGTTCATTCGACGCCGATATTCACCGTCGACGCAGATCGGCCCGTAAATCTTTCGGAGATTTTTTCTTTCAAACACCCCAAGAGCTGCCTCATCTGCTTGCGCAAGTTCTGTAGTTCTCAAGTTCCACAGTTGACCCGAGTCTACTGGGCGTCTTACGCGTTGATACCATCAGCTTGGTCTTCTCGCCGTTTACTGCCAGTCCCACTTTGGCAGACTCCTTTTCGATTTGTTCAAAGGCGGCTGTTACCGCTCGCAATGTTCGACCCATTATATCGATGTCATAGGCGTGGGCGACTAACAGGTGTTGTTTTGTGTACACAGTGCCATTTCTGTTCACCTTTGCGCCTCGTATGACCTTTTCCAGCAGGATGTTAAAAAGATCACACGACAAACTGTCACCTTGTCTGAATTTTCGTTCGGTATTGAAGGGCTCTGATAGGTCCTTTCCTACTTTAACTGCCGACCTTGTGCCACTTAAAGTTATCCTGCATAGCCGTATTAATTTTGCAGGAATGCCGAACGTAGACATGGCTTTAAACATCTCTGAACGGTTGGGCTGTCGAATGCGGCTTTATAGTCGACAACTAGGTGGTATGTGTCGATGTGTTTTTCGTGGGTCTTTTCCAGGATTTGGTACAGGGTGAAAATCTGGACAATGGTGGATTTGCCAGGTCTGAAGCCGCATTGGTATGGTCCTATGATGTCATTGACCATTGGTTTCAGTCGTTCACACAGCACACTGGATAGAACATTATATGCGATGGGAAGGAAACTTATTCCTCTATTGTTGGCACTGGTCGTACCATGGGATTCTTGGTGGTGGTTTTTGGTACCCTAGTGTTGCTTTTGCTGCAGTTTGTAGGGAGTGGGCAATTCTTCGCCATTGTGCTTCTATACTATTATCGGGACAAGATGTGCTTTCTTCA
>NW_026874489.1:0-16435 GCF_032173495.1 Musca vetustissima
ATTTTTTATTCCGTTTGCAACACCTCGGAATATTCCCAGAGCCACCACAAAGTATATGTATTCTTGATCAGAATAAAATTCTATATCAATTTACGCATGTTCGTCTGTCTATTGAAATCACGATGGAGATCGCAATATTAAATATATAGCTCTGAAATCTTGGACAGACATTGCTAGTACTCCTATGTTTGGTATTGTATATATTGGCCAATGTTTTTGTGTAGCCCCTATACAACGGTACCCCCCAACATTCTGTATTTTAATGATTTTGAACACGCTTTTCCAACCGAATTGGCTACAATTTAATATTTTGAGTTCTCATTGAATAACTCATATCCGTATGAAAAATTAATAATATTGACCCAAGTTTCAGTGTAGCTCCACCATTTGGATATGTTTTCCAACCGAATTGGCTGTAATTTGCTATTTTGGTTTCTCATTGAAGAACATATATCCGTAGTAAAAATGATTTATATTAAACGAAGTTTCAGGGTAGACCCCATATAACGGTACACCCCCACCAATGCTGTATTGTATGGATTTTGGACACGTTTTCCAACCGAATTTTGTATTCTTTCAAATCTTACTATCAAAAATATCAACAATTTATCTCCGTTTTATTGTAGCCCCATATAACGGTAGCGCCACAATTAGATATCTTTTCCACGTCTTTTTCGTTATATTCAAGGTCCTATCATAACATGAGTTTTCTCTTAGGAGCCCACATTAATTTTATGGTGGAGGGTATAAAAACGAACTCATAATCCCCAAAACATCGTTTATACTTGCTAATTTGTTCTCAAGATAAAGCTTTTGGTATTAGAACTTATATTTATAGGTTATAGAAGCAGAGACTTCAAAATATTAAAAAAAATTAATAATTTCGTATTTTTTTCCAAAAAAGCTTAATGTTGTCAGAAATAGAATTATGAGAAAAAAATTGGAATCTTATGCCTGAAAAAGACTTCCTTGTATAATTATGCCATGATCATAACTATCGGTATTGGTACTATAAAAATCCAACCCCTTTACTGCATTTTGTCTATAGACGAACATAAATCCCCAGCCGTTAAAAATTTTTACCTTCACAAAAGTTATATCATTCTTCTGCAAATCACCCTCTTTTAGTTGATAAATATATGTGCTGATGTAAACGATTACAAGTAAAGAAAACAATCTCATGGACCAATTGCTATATTTCCTGCTCTCCCGACTTTAAACAATAGCTGTGGTTGTTGTTGATCTTGGTATTTTAAAATATTTGTTTTTTTATTTTCCATTTATGATTTCGCTTTTATACAGAATGAGGGAATGAAAGCCATCTACATTAGTGGTCGTCAGCACACATATTCCCATACTAAGATTAAGATAGGATATTCAAATTAAGTTACAAACAAAATGTCTATCTTTAAAATTGAAAAAAAATTAACCATTTATGAAATCCCCTACTGTAGGGGACTAATCTTCACGATGTAGGATATGTTTTCCACTCCACATATATGGCCTTTGGCTCACAAAACAATGCACCATTATCTGGGTAATGTACTTTGTACCACAACAGGTTATTGCTACCAATTTATTGCCTGGCACGTCCGTCCGTCCGATCACCTTGTCCGATGATTAAAGAAAATGAAGTGTTAAATTTATTTTAATGGTTTTCTTGTTTTTTTTCCTTTAGTAAGGAAACAGGTGAGGATTTTTTTTAGCTGCTTGTTCCATGCAACTACAAATTTTTGTCTTCTCGTTGCAAATTTCTCGAAATCAAGCATTGGCGTAGAGAACCACATGCAAAGACCGGAATATATGTTACAATTCTCCCATTGCAAACTAGGCTAGCTACGCCATTGAATCGATAAAATGTTTGCCTCTGCAATGTTATCGCCAAAAAATTTGCTTTCGATTTCATGTACGTATGTAAATTAAGGTGTACTGCCGTTGGTGTTTTATTTTCCAGTCCGGTTATTTGATAAATGGATTAGCTAAGCCACAATTTCCTCGTTGAATACGATATACCGAAAAAATATTTGATCTTTGTCGTGCCATTGATAAACAGGTGCTCCATATGTGTCGAATATAAGTGCACACATAATTTTATTCGTTTGAAAGAGAAAGTAAAAGTTTTGAATCTTAATCTTTTATCTTGATCAACATTGTTGTCTCATAATATGAGAGATTAACGAAGACAACTATTATTTATGGCGTCAATTTAGAATAATGAGAAATGAAAATTATTTGAAGGACTATCAGAGCCTTATGTATGGGGTTTTTAAGAAAAATATTTTATGGACTAATAAAGCCTTAGGCATGTTTTTTTTAATTACTTTAAGGACTATCAGAGCCTTAGGCGTGATGTTTTTAAGAAAATTATTTGAAGGACTATCAGAGCCTTAGGGGTGGGAATTTAAAAAAAATATTTTAAGGACTATCAGAGCCTTGGGGGTGGGAATTTAAAAAAAATTATTTTAAGGACTATCAGAGCCTTAGGCGTAAGATTTTTAAGAAAATTACTTGAAGGATTATCAGAGCCTTATGCGTGGGATTTAAAAAAAATTTAAGGACTATCAGAGCCTAATGCTTGGGTTATTTAATAAAATTTTTCGAAGGAGTATCATGCTTGAGTCTAGAATGACGTGGGTTAAGTTTTGTTTAAATCCTTTAGATTTAAATTAAATTGAGACAAGAGACACTGACAAGAAATTTTGAATGTTGAGTTATACCGGGTGTCAACTCTTATTTAAAAGCGCCAATTCATAAATATTAACTGGTAGAGAGTATCATATAAAACCAGTAAGGAAAGTAGTAAAGTCGGACTGGGCCGACTATATGATACCCTTCACCACTTTGGGTATATTCTACATATGTATTCGAAAAGTCGTCAACTTTTTGAACGAATTTTGACATGAAGTTGAACGAACTAAAATATGTGATTTTTATGTCTTTATGGAACCTCTGCTAAATTTCATTTCATTTGGGCAAGTTTAGAGTCGATTGTGCACAGTGGGACAGATTTGTGTAAATCGATTTAAAGCAAACTTGACACACGCTATTCGCTATGCTGCACTGTTTAAAATTTTATTTCAATCACACACCTACGCTATGCCAAAATTCGTCCAAATCGAATGATTTTCAGAAACTTTGGTGCGCCATTTACCTAAAATCGGGCGAAACTATAAACGGAAGCTATTTGTAAATCTAAACCGATTTTCGCGAAACTTAGCACACATCATTCTAGACTTAATTTAGTACGCTATACCAAAATTCATGGCAATCAAAGGATTAGCAGGGACTTTGGTGCACCATTTACCTAAAATCGGGCGAAACTATATATGGGAGCTATATCTAAATATGAACCGATTTTCACGAAACTTAGCACACATCATTCTAGACTTAATTTAGTACTATATACCAAAATTCATGCAAATCAAATGGCTTTCAGGGACTTTGGTGCACCATTTACCTAAAATCGGGCGAAACTATATACGGAAGCTATTTGTAAATCTAAACCGATTTTCGCGAAACTTAACACGCATCATTCTAGACCTAATTCAGTAGGCTATACCAAATTTCGTGCAAATCGAAACATATATAGGGACTTTGGTACACCATTTACCTTAAATCGGGCGAAACTATATATGGGAGCTATATCTAAATCTGAACCGAGTTTCTCGGAACTTTTCACACATCATTCTAGACTTAATTTAGTACGCTATACCAACATTCATGGCAATCAAAGGATTAGCAGGGACTTTGGTGCACTATTTACCTAAAATCGGGCGAAACTATATACGGAAGCTATATCTAAATCTGAACCGATTTTCACGAAACTTAGCACACATCATTCTAGACCTAATTCAATGGGCTATACAAAATTTCGTGCAAATCGAAAGATATATAGGGTCTTTGGTACCCCATTTACATTAAATCGGACGAAAATATCTATGGGAGCTATATCTAAATCTGAACCGATTTTCTCCAATTTCAATAGGGTTCGTCCTTGGGCCAAATAAGTGACATGTGCCAAATTTCATCCAAATCGGATCTGTACTTTGTTCACAAAAATACATGGACGGACAGACGGACATGCATAAATCGACTCAGAAAGTGATTTTATGCATATTCTCAAAAGGAACCATGGGTCTATCTCGATTATTTTTGCCAGTTACAAACATATGCACAAAGACATAATACCCTGTACCACAGTGTGGTGAATGGTATAAAAAATTGGTTCCTAAATATGCATTTCATATGTAATAACTGTTGTAAGATATGTGTATATGGATATATATGTGTGTGTGCATTACAATAATTATTCTTTTAACCGTTTTGCTCAGCTGGTCAGTAATTCCATCGAGTTATTTTTTGTTTGTTTTTATTTTTCTTCGTTTAATAAGAAGTTTTTTAGTTTTGTTTTTTGGTAAATACGCTTTCAGCCATGCCTGTCGTCGTAATGGCGAAGGCAATGAAGAAGATTCTTAATTTTTTGTAGTAATAAATCTATCGGATGTTCTGCACTAATTAAATTGTTAATTTATAACATTAACACAATGTTACAACAAATGTTTATAGAAAAACTAGCAGTTGCTGTTCATTTTTGTATGTCCACTTGGAATTGAGGGTAGAGAGAGGGAGGGGAAATTTACCCTAATATAGAAGAAACCAAAATGCATGTGGGTTTACATAGAACAAGTACATGGTTTAAAGTAACTCACATAAAATGCTTACAACATGTTGAAATGGACATAGAACTACTCCGAAATATATGTAGAGAATTGATGAGATTGGAAAAAATGTGTTACTTTCCAAATTCATTGTAACAGTGTTCCACTGTCAAATATAGAAATACCATAAAATAATGCATTGAATAATTAATGAATATTTTGCTTTTGGTTCCACGAAATAGATTGTCTGCGGCCAAGCAAACAAAGTGCGTGAGAGACCCGTTATATTGGTACACATTATGGAAAAAAGTAGATGGGTAGATGGATGTTTCCCATGCATCATTATTTTGTTTCGGGATTTTCACAGGTATTTATCTTATGGCTGCGTTAAATTATTACAAGGTTTGCATTGAGGCATGCTTTGGTAAGTTTGCCGGTAATTTTTCATTAATTTACTTTTCTCAGCATAGATAATTATATCTTTTTATTTAAAAAAGTTTGAATTTCCAAAAAAATTAAAAATATATATATATATATTACACCCATATTTTCTCACCACTTGAAGTTCAGTTCTTAAGTCTTTCGTTTTGGGTATAACAAAATACTGCCAGGTGTTTACACCCGCCTAAGCAATAATATTTATGTGCTACCATTTGTATATTTAATGTTTGCAACATTTATTTACATTTTCAAAGCATTTATTTTATAAATTTCAGTAGAAAATATGTTTGGCTTTTTTATTGTCACACACATTTACATGTCTGAGATTTAAATGATTCGTTTTGGGTTAGGTTTCAACAGATATTTGTACGCATGCATTTTTTCGGGTTTCAGGTTGAATATAAAAAATATTGTAAAAATTTATTGCAATTAAATGCCGATAGGCGTGTGGAATTTTTTTTTTGAGTGCTAACAGTGTTGTAAAACAAAGGGTTTTTTCTGTAAATATGGTATTTACACAGAAAAAAGAGTTAACGGAATTTTTTTAGAGAAGAAAATATTTTTATCAGAAAAGTAGATTTTAGTGGATTGGAAATATTTATACCCTACACAACTATGTTATCAGGGTATTATAGCTTTGTGCAGCCCCAAAAGTTTGTAACGCCGCGAAATATTGGTCCTTGACTCACCTTTAAGTATACCGATCGTCATATCTCGACTAGCTAAGTCGATCTAGACATGTGTGTCCGTCCGTCCGTCTGTCCATTATAATTTGTAAACAGGATACAGGCCACAGTTATGGACTAATCTTCACGAAATTTTGCATGTAGCATGGGTTCTGGCCAATGAAGACCCCTATTGTTTTTGGGAAAGATCGATTAATATTTAGGGGATGATATGGACCAAATACTAAATTTTTTCTGGTCGCTGAAATTTTCCATGGAGAAGGGGATCAGGCCAAAGAATAAGTATGCCTGTTTTCATAAAGATCGGTCAATATTTAGTGGGTCAAATGGACCCTGACTTTTGTGTGCAAAATGAAAAAAAATTGTATTCTATAGCGTATATATTTACCCCTGAAGGACATAGACCCGAGAAGTTTATATTATATCCAAGAGGAGTGGTTGACCTTTAAATTAATACCAATTATATTGTTGTATGTGCTCGGATGTGGGGTTACACCTAAATATTTACAGGTATCTCCG
Organism: Musca vetustissima; assembly: GCF_032173495.1. Lineage (NCBI taxonomy): Eukaryota > Metazoa > Arthropoda > Insecta > Diptera > Muscidae > Musca > Musca vetustissima. The sequence goes on from NW_026874489.1 coordinate 6,305, forward strand.
TATTCGTATATTATTTAGTAACCCATTATAACTCTAGAGAGCGGAACTATAGCGCTGATCGCTTTGAAATGTTCCATGAGGTTCCAGTTATGGTCAAGGACAACGCCTATAATTTTCGGTGATGATCAGATAATAATTTTGGAATGAAGTGGACCGAAAACTTAATTTTTTGTGTTATTATCGAGTCGATCTATAGACCACAAATGAAAGCCGAACATCACAACACAACCCACGGTGAAGGGAATCTGGACAATAGCTGTTGTGTAGGGTATCAGTTGTGTAGGGTATCATATGGTCGGTCCCGTCCGACTATACTGCTGCGCTCACTGGTTTTTTCAATAAAGTCGATTTTGTAGATTGGATTTTTATACCCTACACAACTATGTTGTCAGGGTATTATAGCTTTGTGCAGCCCCAAGAGTTTGTAACGCCGCGAAATATTGGTTCTAGATCTTTTAAGTATACCGATCTTCATATCTCCATTAGCTGAGTCGATCTAGACATGTGTGTCCGTCCGTCCGTCCCTCTGTCCCTTATATTTTGTAAACACGATAAAGGCCACAGTTATCGACCAATCTTCACGAAATTTAGCATGTAGGATGGGTTCTGGCAAATGAAGACCCCTATGGTTTTTGGTAAAGATCGGTTAATATCTAGGGGATGAAATGGACCAAATACTTAATTTTTATCGTTTTTTCTGGTCGCTCTAGAGGCCGCAATTATGACCCAAACATCGTGAATTTTTACATAGACTTTTGACTTTTGTGTGAAAAATTACAAAATTTGTATTCTATAGCGTAAAGATTTACCCCTGAAAAGTTGTTGGTATATTCAAGGGCAGTGGTTGACCTTTAAATTGATACCAATTATATGGTCGTATGTACTCAGATGTGGGAGTTACACTTAAACATTTACAGGTGCTTATGTATTCAGATATTATTTAGTAACCCTTTACCAGTTATGCTCACAATAACGCCTAAAATTTTCGGTGACGATCAGATAATTATTTTGTGATGAAGTGGACCGAAAACTTAATTTTTTGTGTTGCTTCGAGTCGATCTATAGGTTCCAATGGGAATAAGAACATCACAACACAAGGGAAGGGAATCTGGACCCCAGAATTGATTGCCATACTTAGCTTAGGCGAAACAGTTGCCATATGATCGATTTTGCCGGAGAAACCAGCGACTATTTCCTGTGAAGCACTTCTGCCATGAACAACCTTCTTTTGACTTAACTTCGAAGACATAATCGGTAAATTGTTGTTTTGTCTAACCTTTCTCTTGGGTTAAGAATAGGAACCGATTGAATTCATAGAATGAATAACTAGTTTTTCTCACAGCTATTTAATGGTTATTAATCACAATACTTATCCCCATATTCTTGATACAGCTCAGATTTTCAAACAGGTCAGATATTTTGAATCTCAAACTAATCGTTTCAGAAAATTTCAAATATGGATTCTTACGGGTATTATTTTATTTTCCTACGGAAGTGGCTGTAAATTATCATTTCGGGTTCTGGAAGTTTGAAAGCCAGAATATTGGCAATGTAGGCTTATTTGTAACTTTGGCCTATATGAAAGACTGATTTTTGATTCTGAAGACTGATTTTTTATATCACGGCCGAGGTGGACTTTAAAAATAATTAAAATCGATCGAAATCGAAAAATTACCAAAACTATATTCATTCGGGCTTGAAATCGGGTTAGGACCTTGAATATATCGAAATGGACGCGAAGACGATATTGATAATTATACCCTACACAACTATGTTGTCAGGGTATTATAGCTTTGTGCAGCCCCAAATGTTTGTAACGCCGCGAAATGTTGGCCCTAGACCCACCTTTAAGTATACCGATCGTCATATCTCGACTAGCTGAATCGATCTAGACATGTGTGTCCGTCCGTCCGTCCGTCTGTCCATTATAATTTGTAAACACGATACAGGCTACAGTTATGGACCAATCTTCACGAAATTTTGCATGTAGGATGGGTTCTGGCCAATGAAGACCCCTATTGTTTTTGGAAAAGATCAGTTAATATTTAGGGGATGAAATGGACCAAATACTAAATTTTTGTCGGTTTTTCTGGTCGCTCCAGAGGACGCAATAATGGCCCGAACATCGTGAATTTTTGCGTGGAGAAGGGGATCGGGCCAAAGAATAAGCATGCCTGTTTTGATAAAGATTGGTCAATATTTAGCGGGTCAAATGGACCCTGACTTTTGTGTGAAAAATGACAAAATTTGTATTCTATAGCGTATATATTTACGCCTGAATGACATAGACCCGAGAAGTTGATATTATATCCAAGAGGAGTGGTTGACCTTTAAATTAAGACCAATTATATTGTTGTATGTGCTCGGATGTGGGAGTTACGCCTAAATATTTACAGGTATCTCCGTATTCGTATATTATTTAGTAACCCATTATCACTTTAGAGAGCAGAACTATAGCGATGATCGCTTTGAAATGTTCCATAAGCTTCCAATTATGGTCAAGGACAACGCCTATAATTTTCGGTGATGATCAGATAATAATTTTGGAATGATGTGGACCGAAAACTTATTTTTTTGTGTTATTTTCGAGTCGATATATAGTCCACAAATGAAAGCCGAACATCACAACACAACCCACGGTGAAGGGAATCTGGACGGAATAAACATCCGCTGAAAATTTGAGTTCCGCAGTAGTTGTGTAGGGTATCGTATGGTCGGCCCCGTCCGACTATACTGCTCCGCTCACTGGTTTTTGATAGGAAGATATGGTCCCCAATAGATAATTCAAAGTAAAGCCAATTCGATTGAAGGACGTGGTCAAAACTCCAAATAATGGGGTTTACCGTTATATGGTGTCTATCCTGGAACTTGGGCCAATATTGATAAATTTCGATATGAAGAACGCTAAACAAAAGCGCCCAAATTCTCAAAACACAAAATAATGGGAGTACCGTTATAGGGGGGCTACCCCATTTATTTGGGAAGGCTTATTTTTTGATTTCTTTTTTTTTGTGGAAGAAGTAAAGAAGGGTCAGTCGGTGTTGCCGACAGTTATATATCTTCAATCTATGGTCTGCGGAAGTCTACAGAATTTCAACTACGTTAAAAATATTACGTTGTGCAAATTTTCGATGAAATTCGATATTCAGTTTGCTTCATATAAGGTACTAGAAGGAATGCGCCGATCTTTCAAAGTTTGTTTCAAAGTCCGGCACCATGATATTACAAAATTTATTTTCAGCAAAATTTAAACTATTTTATGTGGAAGGTACCAGAAGGAGTGGACCGATATTCGCCATCTTTAAACTCAAACTAAGTTTCAGGCGGACGGACATTTGTAAATTGACTCCAAATTGTCTGAAACGGATTTGGTCCAAAGAAACATGGGATATAAAACCAATATTTCGATGAGGCATATTTTTGTCATATACTCTCGTTATACCCATACCCTCATCAACCATAAGGCTGAGGGTATGAAAATCGCCAAAACATTAGGCACTGATTTTGTTTTTATATGAAAAACATTTACCAGGAAGTAAGTTTTTGTATAAAAAACCAGTGAGCGGAGCAGAATAGTCGGACGAGGCCGACCGCATGAGACCCTACACAACTACCACTGAAGTCTAAGTTTCAACGGATCTATATTCAGAGTCTGGGTAATATTTCGTCATATTTGCATGACCGAATAGAGGTCAGCAGCTTCTCTGCGGCATCTTATCCGAAACTGTTTCCCGGATTAAAAATTTAGTCAAATTTTGTTTTTTACACAAAAAGAATTTGGTTCATTTGATCCGCTAAATAGCTATTCGAATTTGTTGATCAGATCGTCTTCCCCATGGAAAATTTGTGAGGTTCGGCATAATTGTGGCGTCTAGAGCGACTAGAAACCCAGCTAAAATTAAAATTGTCGACCCATGGTCAGACCCCATTTTTCTGTGTAAAGGTTTGTGTTGTTCTAGTAATATTGTGGCCTCTAGAGCGGCCCGAAAAAACAGACAAAAATAAAGTGGTCCACTTCATCCCCTAAATATTAAACGATCAAAAACCATAGCGGTCTTCGGTCTTTTCTAAAAGGGACATATGTTTTTCTAGGGACATATGTTTTTTATACCCTACACAACTATGTTGTCAGGGTATTATAGCTTTGTGCAGCCCCAAAAGTTTGTAACCCCGCGAAATATTGGTCCTAGACCCACCTTTAAGTATACCGATCGTCATATCTCGACTAACGGAGTCGATCTAGACATGTGTGTCCGTCCGTCTATCCATTATAATTTGTAAACACGATACAGGCCACAATTATGGACCAATCTTCACGAAATTTTGCATGTAGAATGGGTTCTGGCTAATGAAGACCCCTATTGTTTTTGGAAAATATTTAGGGGATGAAATGGACCAAAAACTTTATTTTTGTCGATTTTTCTGGTCGCTCCAGAGGTCGCAATTATATACCAAACACCGCGAATTTTTGCATGGAGAAGGGGATCGGGCCAGAGAATAAGCATGCATGTTTTGATAAAGATCGGTCAATATTTAGCGGGTCAAATGGACCCTGACTTTTGTGTGAAAAATTACAAAATTTGTATTCTATGGCGTATATATTTACTCCAGCATGATATAGACCAGAGAAGTTGATAGTACATCCAAGAGGAGTGGTTGACTTTTAAATTGATACCAATTACAGGTGCTTACGTATTCAGATATTATTTAGTAACCCATTACCACATTAGAGGGCGGAAATGTAGCGATGATTGCTTTGAAATTTTCCATTAAGTTCCAGTTATGGTCAAGGACATCGCCTATAATTTTCGGTGATGATCAGATTAATATTTTGGGATGAAATGGACCGAAAACTTAATTTTTGTGAGTTTTCGACTCGAATATAATCCAAATATCAGAATACAACCCACCGTGAAGGGAACCTGGACAAGTAATTAGAAGGGCTGTACTGAATATTCGAAAATGTAAGGAATAGGTGTTGTTGACCTCTAATCGGGCAAGAGGGGACAAATATCACGAAATATTACCTAGACTCGGAATAAACATTTTATTTTTCTACAGAAAACAATTAAAGTTTGAATATAATATATCGTCAACTTCTTCAGAACTTGAACAATTTTTTCTTTGGAAAAGCTACAAAATTTCTATACAAAAAATCGGATTTTGCTACAGAAAAAATACTCCGGCTTATGAGATAAGATTTTTTCCTATTGAAAATTATTTCTACAACTTTTAGAGTTTTATGCTGTTTTCAGCGCTGTGGTCTTCCCAATTTTTTTCTACAGTGCATCTGAGGAATTAATGTATAGAAAAAGTCGCACAGTTTTCAGATCACCTGAGGATTTTTTTCCGGAGATAAAATCAGTTTTCAGGTTATGCAACGTTTTTTTTTTTCAATTTTTTATTGTCTTCCCGACAGATTTGTTTATTCATGTGTGTTGTTCACAAAATTGTCAAACTGGATTCCATTTGTTTCGAATTTATCTTAAGCGTTTGTAAACTTTAAACGACAATTTGTTGGCGTAAATAAATGTTTCCAGTGAATTTGTGCAACGTGTGGTAATTTACACACGCTCCTCTGAATGTGCGAAGATATCTACATAAAAAGTAGATATTATAAATTTAAAATATATATATATATAAAATCAAAGAAAAAATAAAAACAATCGAAAAATATCAAAGAAAAAACGTTAGATGTTTTTATATTTTCCTCTAGTAAAAGATTTAAGACCCAAACTAGATTATTTTTCTTTAGTTTTCTTCAAGTGAAAATGTTCTGGATTTTTTCATCTGACTGTCAACTTTCGGAATTGAGAATATTTTCTCTTTTCTGCAATTCATTCATTCAGACGTTCGTTCATTCGATGATTTCATTTCACCCATAAAAAGTAAAACCAAACAACCAGCAACTAGACAAACAAAAGACTTAAGAACCAAACTTGTTTCGTTTTTTTTTCTCTGGCTGCAAAACATCATTGCATCGCCGTTGAAGATGACAATGGAGACGGAGCTACAACAATTAATTCTTTACGAAAAGTTTTAAGTCTCCGTGTGTGTGTGTGTAGTGGCTGTGGAAAACTGGAAAAATCAATTTCACTTACCAAATAGAAATCAATGGGTTTTTCTCGCGCCTTGTTGTAGGCTTTTTGGATTTCAGTCTGTTTGAGTGCGTGTGCAATGTGCAGAGCGCTGGCATCGAAACGACCATATTTGTAATCGGATTCATTTTGTGACGGCGAGCTAACCTCACGACTGCCATAGCCATTTGGGGTGGATTGACGTGAACCGAAACCTCCTTTAATTGCATTGGACGGCCAAACAAAAGCACATGAAAAGAGAGGGGAAGAAGAGAAATAACAATTGAGATGATATGGCTTATCTTTTGTTTTAATGTTCGGAGACAATAATTAACGGCATAATGAAATGGCTTTCAACGTCTTCTTGTTTCTTTCTTCAAATTAACAATTAATTTGTAGTTACAGAGGTCATTCCCCTCTCACTCTCTCTCTCTCTCTCTGCTTGTACTTACCATCGACCTCGGTACGCGTTCCCCGAATTTGTTCATTTACAAATTTATTGGTGCGTGGGGCATTCAATGCCTGGCGTATGCCCACCGATGTGTTATCCAAATGACCCGGACCACTCTTTGGTACATGTGAACTGCAATAGACCTGCAATGAAGAGAAGAAGAAGAAAAAATATCCGAACATAAATAAATAATAATAACGTAATGAATCGTAAAAATAAACCAGCAAGTCATAATAAAAAATTATGAAGAAAAAATAACTATTTTTTTTTTAAGTTGCATTTATGGCTGCCATAATGCAACAGCGTTTTTAATTTTAAGATCTTTTTGTAATTATTTTCCTGTTTTGCCATAAAAAAAATCGAATTGCCTTCCTGTAGTAATGTGGGCTCACTATTTGTGGTTAATAACGAATCACTTAAATATTTGTTTGTTGGTGGGCAAAACAAGAAAATGTGAAAAGAAATATTTTTGGAATGCAGCGTAACTATGTAAACGTAATAGAAACGGTTATGGAACAAATTTATAGTATGTAAGATAAAAACAATTTTGGGTATATTTTCTACTATTGTAAATCTAAAAATAACTGTAAAAATCTAAATCCTTTAAAATACAACGAATTTTCTAGGATTTAGATTATCTCAGAGAATTAAAGTTCACAAATAAGTTTCTGGGTCAGTGACATTTTCAATGGTCTCAAGATATGAGGAGACTTTTTAAACCATGACCAATATGATTCGAAAATTGGGCAGATTTTTGTATCGATCATTTGTTTCAAAGTTCTTCTTCCACTAATAACTTTCTTTGGATTTGGCACGTCTTTGAAGATTTTTCGGGCTGATATATATATATATATATATATATATGTAGATGGCAGTACTGATAGATTTCTCGTAATGTATCGATCAAACAATTTCAGATTTATGCTCGTTGAAAGGGTGACATTTCACAGTAAAAAACCAGTAAGGAAAGTAGTAAAGTCGGACTGGGCCGACTATATGATACCCTTCACCACTTTGGGTATATTCTACATATATATCCTAACAGACGTCGCGTGTTTGTTATTTATCTATATCTGAACCGATTTCAGGGAAACATGCCAGAGATTAACTTATATTACTTCAGAACGTTGTGTCAATCGGCCTAGCTATGGCTTTTTTCACGAAGCTCAGCAACATCATTCTAGACTTAATTCAGTACTCTATACCAAAATTTGTGCCAATCGAAAGATATATAGGGACTTTGGTGCACCAAATCTATATATATATATATATGAGCTATAACTAAATCTGAACCGATTTCAACGAAACTTTGCACACATCATTCTAGACTTAATTCAGTACGCTATGCCCAATTTCGTGCAAGTCGAAAGATATATAGGGACTTTGGTACACAATTTACCTTAAATCGGACGAAGTTATATATGGGAGCTATATCTAAATCTGAACCGATTTTCCCGAAACTTTGCACACATCATTCTAGACTTAATTCAGTACGGTATGCCAAATTTCGTGCAAATCGAAAGATATATAGGGACTATGGTACAGCATTTACCTTAAATCGGACGGAACTATATATGGGAGCTATATCTAAATCTGAACCGATTTTCATGAAACTCAGCACACATCATTCTAGGCTTAATTCATTACGCTATGCCAAATTTCGTGCAAATCTAAAGATATATAGGGACTTTGGTGCATCATTTACATTAAATCGGACGAAAATATATATGGGAGCTATATCTAATTCTGAACCGATTTTTCCCAATTTTAATAGGGTTCGTCCTTGGGCCAAATAAGTGACCTATGCCGAATTTCATCCAAATCGGATCATAAATGCGACCTGTACTTTGTTCACAAAAATACATGGACGGACAGACGGACATGCGTAAATCGACTCAGAAAGTGATTCTATGCATATTTTCAAAAGGAACCATGAACCAAGAGATAATTTGTACATTTTACAGATTTTCTTTGACAAAGCCGAAAATGCAAGTCAAGCGGCTACATTTGTGAATGGTGTTTATGGTTCCGATACTGTATTGTAATTTTGGTTTCGTAGATTCCGTTCAGGATTTTTTGATGATAAGGAAGCACCTTGAGAAATGATCGAAATTGACCGGCATATTAACAGTCGTAACATCGCTCAAAAGCTAAAAATCGAACATTACGATTTTAAAGCATTTACAAAAAAAAAAACCAGTAAGGAAAGTAGTAAAGTCGGACGGGGCCGACTATATGATACCCTTCACCACTATGGGTATATTAAACAGGACAATTAACATGAAATTGGATGAAATATAATATGTGATATTTATCTAAATGTGAATCTACCTAGATCTGTCCATAAAGAATGTAAATCGACTTCAAACAAATATAAATAGGTCATCCGTTGGGCTATGCCTGTACTTCTAGAAAACGCAACTACGTAATTCTATGCTCAATTTTGTACGTTGTGCAAAATTTGATGTCAATCTGACTAACATGAGGAGTTTGATGCCCAATTTACTTGAAATCGGGCGAAAATATATATGGAAGCTCTATCCAAATATTAAGCGATTTCAAACACACTTGTCACAGGTGCGTAAATTACTTAAAATCAATCTATAAGGCAGACATCACTCTAGGCTCAATTCAGTACGTTATGCCAAATTTCGTGCAAATCGAAGGATATATAGGGACTTTGGGGCACCATTTACATGAAATCGGACGAAACTATATATGGGAGCTATATCTAAATCTGGACCGATTTTCACGAAACTTGGCAGGCATCATTCTAGGCTCAATTCAGTACGTTATGCCAAATTTCGTGCAAATCGAATGATATATAGGGACTTTGGGGCACCATTTACATGAAATCGGTCAAAACTATATATGGGAGCTATATCTAAATCTGGACCGATTTTCTTGAAACTTGGCAGACATCACTCTAGGCTTAATTCAGTACGTTACGCCAAATTTCGTGCCAATCGAAAGATATATAGGGACTTTGGTGCACCATTTACATGAAATCGGACGAAACTATATATGGGAGCTATATCTAAATCAAGACCGATTTTCACGAAACTTGGCAGGCATCATTCTAGGCTCAATTCAGTACGTTATGCCAAATTTCGTGCAAATCGAAAGATATATAGGGACTTTGGGGCACCATTTACATGAAATCGGACGAAACTATATATGGGAGCTATATCTAAATCTGGACCGATTTTCTTGAAACTTGGCAGACATCACTCTAGGCTTAATTCAGTACGTTATGCCAAATTTTGTGCAAATCGAAGGATATATAGGGACTTTGGGGCACCATTTACATGAAATCGGACGAAACTATATATGGGAGCTATATCTAAATCTGGACCGATTTTCACGAAATTTGGCAGGCATCATTCTAGACCTAAATGATTAGGCTGTACCAAATTTCGTGCAAATAGAAGGATATATAGGGACCGTTTACATTAAATCGGTTAAATATATATATGGGAGCTATATCTAAATCTGAACCGATTTTTCCCAATTTCAATAGGGTTCGTCCTTGGGCCGAATAAGTGACCTATGCCAAATTTCATTCAAATCGGATCATAAATGCGACCTGTACAAAAATACATG
>NW_026874490.1:0-16230 GCF_032173495.1 Musca vetustissima
GTCGATCTAGACAAGTGTACCCCTCCGGCCGACACAGGTCACAGTTCTGGAGCAATCGTCACGAAATTTTGGATGTAAGACCACTTCTGGCCAAAGAAGGCCTTTTTGGTAATGATCCGTTAATATTTGAAATGGACCAAAAACATTAATTTTTATTATGATCGGAAACCATGCAATTTTTTACCAGGAAGGAATCTGATGTATGAATATCAGTATATAGGGTATCACAGGGCCCCGTCCGTCTATATTGCTCCGCTGACTGCTTTTATTTCGATTTTGTATCATCAAACTTAAAAAATAAATGTGTTATCATGTACCATTAAAAATAAATTATACTAATAATAAGTTATCCCTTGCAATTATTTTTTACTTTTTTTACATTTTCTCTCTTTAGAAGGAAAGAATCATATTCACTATCGGTTAATACTTACGGGAAAAGTAAACGAACACGTAACGTTATTCCTTACTCGTCGGAAGCATTACTAACTAGCGCATTAAGAACTGACAAAAGTTCCCGCTTTGTCCGTATGTCATGCAAATGACAAACTACGATTTTGAACTACTAAGGGAATATCCCTGAATGACGAGCTAGATACAACAGCGTATATGGGGTTTATTTGTTTGCAGTTGTTCTTGCTGTTGTTCTCTTCTACAAAAACTTTAAGCCTGTGTCAACCATATTTCATCTTCGTGAGAAATACACATTACATTCTCATCTGGAGTGTGCTTTGCACATAGTTTGGATTAAAAAGATTAGCATAGATTTTGCAAAGCGATACATCATGTTGACACAAAACAACGTTTTACGATTGTATTAAATGAAATGGGTTCCCATGTGAATGATTTTGATATGTTTCATAAACCATGAAGAAAAAAAAAACACATTTCTTATAAATTCTAAGATTTATGGAAATATTTGGGTCTATGTGGTTAGAAATATTATCATTCGCGTTCATTCCTACTCCTGAATTCAAATGAAAAAAAAATGACAACTATTTTGAACCGAACATATACTCGTTTTTTTGTATAAAACTTAAGGCAGTGTTTAAAATTGTATTGGAAATTGGATACATCCGTCTACGTTTTGATTTAGTTCCTATAACTTTCTATTGAAGGGTTTACCAGCGTTTCCAAACGAAAAGACAATAATTGCAAGAATCAATACAGAACAGTTAAATGGGCGACACACTCAAACTTTTTGTAATATTAATAATTTTTAGTACAACGATGTGCTATAAATTGAGAACTCAAAATACAAAATCAGCCAATTTAGTTGAAACCCCTGTCCAAAATACCCAAAATACAGAAGAATGGGGGATAGCGGTGTATGGAGGTTACCCTGAGACTTAGGTCAATATTAGTAATGCTTAATATACAACAAGAACCCAAAAGACCAAATTTCAGTCATAAAGATAATTGTTTTTACACTTTTTACTTACGTATAATACAATTTTAGGGTGCTACACATAGTAGTACTAGTAATGTTTGTGCAAAATTTCAGAGCTCTATCTTAAATATTGCGGTCTCTATCGAGACTTCAACAGACGGGCGGACGGACACGCATCCATCGACAGATAATTATATATATATATATATGCGGTGAATATTCCGAAGTGTTGCAAACGGAATGAAAAATTAAATATACACTTCACAATATGGTGGAGGGTTTAAAAATACGTTACAAAGAAAATAGTTCTTACATTTATTATTTACGTATACTACCACGAAATGGATAACCCGTTAACATTACTTGCGGGTTACAAAATCCGCTTGTAAAAATATATTAACTGTCCGTATACATATAGTGAGTTTAACGAATTGTTCACTTTTTAATACCTAAACCATACTGGGCCGACTATATGATACCCTTCACCACTTTGGGTATATTCTACATATTTATCCTAACAGGCGTCGCGTGTTTGTTATATATCTATATCTGAACCGATTTCAGGTAAACTTGCCGATTTTCACGAAACTTAGCACACGTCATTCTAGACTTAATTCAGTACGCTATGACAAAATTCGGGCAAATGAAGAGATTACCAGGGACTTTGGTTCACCATTTACCTAAAATCAGGAGAAACTATATATGGGAGCTATATCTAAATCTGAACCGATTTTCATGAATTTTTGCATACATCATTTTACACGCAATTCAGTACGTTATGCCCAATTTCGTGCAAATCGAAAGATATATGGGTCTTTGATGCACCAATTACCTTAAATCGGATGAAAATTTATATGGGAGCTATATCTAAATCTGAACCGATTTTCACGAAACTTTGCACACATCATTCTAGACTTAATTCAGTACTTTATGCCAAATTTCGTGCAAATCGAAAGAGATATAGGGACTTTAGTGGACTATTTATCTTAAATCTGACGAAAATATATATGGGAGCTATATATAAATCTGAACCGATTTTTCCCAATTTCAATAGGGTTCGTCCTTGGGTCAAACAAATGAGCTGTGCCAATTTTCATCCAATTCGGATCATAAATGCGACCTGTACTTTGTTTACAATTTAAAATGGACAGACAGACGGACGGACGGACATGCATAAATCGACTCAGAAAGTGATTCTATGCATATTCTCAAAAGGAAACATGGGTCTATATCGATTATTTTTGCTTGTTACAAACATATGCACAAAGCCATAATACCCTGTACCACAGTGTGGTGAAGGGTATAAAAATTAACCAGTGGAGCAGTATAGTCGGACGGGGCCGACCATACGATACCCTACACAATTACCACGGAACCCTAACATTCTGCGGAGTTTTATTCCGAGACTGTACAATATTTCATGATAGTTGCATCTTCTTGCCCAATAAGAGGTCAAGAGCACCTCTTCCACAGCACTGACATATTGTCCGAATATTACTAATATTGAGTACAGCCCTTCTAATTATTTGTCCAGTTTCCTTTAACCGTGGGTTGTGCTGTGATGTTCGGCTTTCAATTGTGGCTTATAGATCGATTGGAAAAAACACAAGAATTAAATTTTCGGTCCATTTCATCCCAAAATTGTTATCTGATCATCACCGAAAATTATAGGCGTTGTCCTTGACTATACCTGGATCCTCATGGAAAATGTCAAAGCGAGCAGCGCTATATTTGCGTCATCTAGCTTGGTAATGGGTTACTGAATAATATCTGAATACGTAAGCACCTGTAAATATTTTAGTGTAACTCCCACATCCAAGTACATACGCCAGTATAATTGGTATCAATTTAACGGTCAACCACTCCTTTTGGATATACTACCGGCTTCTAGGGTCTATGTCCTTCAGGAGTAAATATATACGCCATAGAATACAATTATTGCGATTTTTCACACAAAAGTCAAGGTCCATTTGACCCGCTTAATATTGACCTCTCTTTATCAAAACAGGCATGCTTATTCTTTAGCCCGACCCCCTTCTCCATGTGAAAATTCGCGATGTTCGGGCCATAATTGCGGCCTCTGGAGCCATAAGAAAATCAGACAAAAATAAAGTTTTTGGACCATTTCATCCCCTTAATATTAACGAATCTTTACCAAAAACAATAGGGGTCTTCATTGGTCAGAACCCATCCTATATGCAAAATTTCGTGAAGATTGGTCCATAAATGTGGCCTGTATCGTGTTTACAAATTATAATGGACAGACGGACGGACACACATGTCTAGATCGACTAAGCTAGTCGAGATATGGCGATCGGTATACTTAAAGGTGGGTCTAGGGCCAATACATCGCGGCGTTACAAACTCTTGGGGCTGCACAAAGCTATAATACCCTGTAGGGTATAATAAACTTTCCCCAATTATTGACTAACATTAATTAATTTTTCACGACATTGTTTTGAGTCTTACCTTATTTTGGGTAAATATTATTTAAAATATCAAGCTCTAAATATCCCCTCTTTACATAAAATAAACATAACAGTATAAGCGACCGTCTTATATATGAAAATATTTCCTTTCTTCTAAAGGGAAATACATTAGACAATTTACTAGTTACATTTGATATGCATTTTAAAGTCACTCTCAAATATTTGTACTTTAAAAAACAAAACTGTGTGTTTTTTTCCTTTTTTCGCCAACTTCCGCATCTTTTTATCTACCATATCTGCCGGATATCATAACGTAAATTACAGCTAAGTAATGGCATTTGTGTACACATACATATATGTATGTACATTAGGGTTATGACTTTTTTCTTCTCAAAAATGATTTAAACGAATAGTAGGAATAAATGAGTTTTTGCTCATGAATGACTACACTTAAGTTTATTCCATTTAATTATTTTAAGAGCTAACGCAAAATCCACTATAAATATTTTTTTTTATTTTTTAAGTGTTAATAAATTATGTCGCCTATGAAAATCAGTTATTTATTCGTTTAAGTAATAGTACGTTTACATTATACCGGATTTAGTTAACCCAGTGGGTTTAAATTGTCAATTCCTTTGAATATATGCCAAATAAATCCTCATAAAGTAGGTTAACCCGGCAAAAAAGTTCTAATGTAAATGCCGTTTAAGTCCTGAATTACATTAAATTCGTTTTTTATAGGTGAGATAGACTTGATTATTAAATCAAAATATGTATGATACTGGATTACAAGGTTTGCAATAAAGTCACCACCCTAACGTACATGTGTACATTAAGGCATATTACATGAACATATATAATATGCAATACATTGCTTAACCTTGACACACGTGTACAAATTCTAGTGTTTATAACATTCGTAGTTGTCCAACAACAACAACAACAACAACAAAATATTAGATTTCAAGAGTGATGTCGTTCACAGAAATTGCAACAAATGTCATTATACGCGATAGAAAGTCTGGGAATTTAATGATATAATTTAGTATTTACTTGTGTGAGTGTGTTTTTTGTATTAATAAGTAAAACAAAAACATTACAAAATGTGTACAAAGTCTTGTGTTTCTAATTAACATATGGGGAAATGCCTTGTAATTGCCGCAGGTAGGGGACATAGGAAAGGAATTAAAGGCAGTTTTGGAATGACTAGTAATGGTACTAAAGATTTACACAATAATTTAAATAATTATTAAGTTTTCTGATAAGAAAATTACATTAGTTAAATTTAATATTTTACATGCGGCAATTGTCTTGTGGGTGAGAGAGGCGAAGTGTTGTCCTTTCCCTCAACTAGGGACCTCTTTATGCGGACTATGTTATCGTATTATAGTATTAGGCTATTTATAAACATTAACCGATATTGAATAACTTCTCTAAATAATTTTTAAATTAACCAGGAATCCGATTTGTCCAATTATAGTCATTTCAATAAGCAGATTAAAAGAACAAAATCTTCGGCCGTGCCGAACGTTTTATATCCTCTATATGGCGACTATGTTATGGTGTTATGTGATAGCTCCGAAAAATAGTGTCCCAAATTACAGATATCCTAGTTGGACAACTTAAACGAGAATTTGTATACCCTACACAACTATGGGGTATTATAGAATTATGGACCGCCAAGAGTTTGTAGCGCCGCGAAATATTGGTCCTAGACTCACCTTTAAGTATACTGATCGATCACAATTATAAGCCGATCATCACAAATTTTCCATTGGGAAGGCGATCTGTCAAATGAACCAAACTATGAACCATGAACTGTCAAATGAACCAAGCGCTTTTTGTTTAAAATAAGAAAATTTTAATCTTATGGAGTAATTTTTATACCCTACACAACTATGTTGTCAGGGTATTATAGCTTTGTGCTGTCCCAAGAGTTTGTAACGCCGCGAAATATTGGTCCTAGACCCACCTTTAAGTATACCGATCGTCATATCTCGACTCCTGAGGGACATATACTGGAGATGGTGATAATATGTCCAAGATGAGTTGTTGACCTTCAAACTGATACCAATTATGTGGCTGTATGTACTCCGCTGCGGGAGTTATACGTAATTAAGTAAAGGTGACTATGTGCATATTATTACTATTATTCCATTAGAGGACGGAAATGTCGCGCTGATCGCTTTAAATTGTATATGAAGTTCCGATTATGGTCAAGGACGACGCTTATAGTTTTCGGTGAAGTTGAGATTTCATTCAGGGGGTGCAATGAACCGAAAACGTTAATTTTGTCAGATTTTCTAGTCGCTCTAGAGGCAATTATTATATACAGAACATCACATATTTTACAAGGTGAAGGGGATCTGACCAAATACTTAGAGCGGCTGTTTAGATGATGATCGGTCAATTTTCCGAGGGTCAAATCAACCAAAACCTAAAGTGACCAACTTTTTATTGTACGGCGTAAAAATTCACTTCAAGAAAAAACATTTTGGAAAATATGCAAGACTTAGAAAGAGGAGTTATTGATCTATAACCGATAAAAAGGGTGCAAATATCACGAAATATTGCTCAGGCTCAGAATATAGAACCGCCGAAAGTATGCTTTTCGTGGTAGTTGTGTAGGGTATCATATGGTCGGCCCCGTCCGACTATACTGCTCCGCTCACTGGTTTACTCTTATAACCATTATTCGGAAAACATGCCATAGATTTGCTGTTGATCGGTCTACTGTTAATTGGTCTACTGACTGCAAATATCGCGTAATATCACCGATGCTCGGAATATAGATCCGCAGGATCATAGAACTCAGTGGAATTTGTGAAGGGTATTATATGGTCGACCCACCCGACAATACGGATCCTCTCTTAGGTTTAATTTATTTTTTATTCACCAGAAATCCAATCTACTCCACACAAATGGGTATTTAAGTCAGCCTTCCATAACCCTATATACCAAATTACAGCCACATGGGTGGAAAATGCGGCTCTAGCTCCCAAAAATACCGATCTTTGGGGTGTAGAGTAATATAGGGCTTTCCCAAACGGTGGAAGAATATGAATAATATTGGGGGGTACTGTTATATGGGAACGTTATATAAAAATGGTGAAATTTTCGTTGTGGGTAACTAACCTAAAGACTAGCCCATATATCCCATAACAAATATCGTGGAGTAGTTACAAAGTAAGTGTAAAATTGAAGTTTCTATATTAAATGTGGAGAGATCTATTGTGGTTTCAAAAGACGGACATATATGGCTTAATCGACATAGAATTTTATTTTATGGGATCTTAGGTGATAATTCCGAGGTGTTGCAAGCGGAATGTCAAATTTAATATACACTTCACATGTGGTGGAGAGTATAGATAACATGACTGCTAAATTACATCCACGTCGGTTGCACAATGCGCCTGGATTATCAGTATTCCAAAAAATTACCGTTACGACTTTATGGGGGCTAGGATAAAACATGGACTTATATTAATCCTATTTATACCCTTCACCACACTGTGGTACAGGGTATTATGTCTTTGTGCATATGTTCGTAACAGGCAAAAGGAATCGAGGTAGTCCCATGGTTCCTTTTGAGAATATGCATAGAATCACATTCTGAGTCGATTTATGCATGTCCGTCTGTCCGTCCGTCCATGTATTTTTGTGAGCAAAGTACAGGTCGCATTTATGATCCGAATTGGATGAAATTTGTCACAGTCCATTGGTTTGGCCCAAGGACGAACCCTATATAAATTGGAGAAAATCGGTTCAGATTTAGATATAGCTCCCATATATATTTTCGTCCTTATAAATGTAAATGGTGCACCAAAGTCCCTGAAAATCATTAGATTTGCACGAATTTTGGCATAGCGTACTAAATAAGTCGACAATGATGTGTGCTGAATTTCGGGAAAATCGATTCAGATTTAGATATAGCTCCCATATATAGATTCGCCCGATTTCAGGTAAATGGTGCACCAAAGTGCCTGAAAATCATTAGATTTGCACGAATTTTGGTATAGCGTACTGAATAAAGTTTATAATGATGTGTGTTAAGTTTCGTGAAAATCGGCTCAGATTTATATATAGCTCCCATATATAGTTTCGCACGATTTTAGGTAAATGGTGGACCCAAGTCCTTGAAATTCATTACATTTTCACGAATTTTCGCATAGTGTACTGAATTAAGTCTAGAATGACGTGTGCTAAGTTTCGTGAAAATCGTTGCAAACTTAGATATAGCTCCTATATATAGTGTCGCCCGATTTTAGGTAAATAGTACTCCAAACTCTCTGAAAATCATTCGATTTGCACAAATTTCGGCCTAGCGTACTCAATTAAGTCTAGAATGACGTGTGCTATGTTTCGTTAAAATCGGTTCAGATTTAGATATAGCTCCCTTATATAGTTTCACCCGATTTTAGGTAAATGGTGCGCCAAAGTCCCTGAAAATCTTTAGATTTGCACGAATTTTGGCATAGCGTACTAAATTAAGTCTAGAATAATATGTGCAATGTTTTGTGAAAATCGGTTCATATTTAGATATAGCTCCCGTATATTTTCGTCCCATTTTATGTAAATGCAGCACCAAAGCCCCCTATATCTTTAGATTTTGGTATAGCGTACTAAATTACGTCTAGAACGTTGTGTGCAAAGTTTCGTGAAAATCGGATCAGATTTACAAACACCTCCTATATTCGTAAGATTTTAAGTAAATGGTGCACTAACGACCCCTAGATAGGCCGATTGACTCAACATACTGTAGTTAATATAAATTTATCTCTTGCAAGTTTCCTTGAAATCGGTTCAGATATAGTATAGCTTTCATATATAATTTCGACTTATTCATGTTTATTGTACACCAAATAATCAATGGGTGTTTGATTGAGATTAAATTTTAAACATTTCAGTATACGGAATAGCGTGTATCAAGTTTGCTTTAAATCGATTTACAAAATTTAGCATAGGTTGCAGAATGACATGTGTACGGATTGATGTTTATTTAAGTTTGTTCAATTTCATGTCAAGCTTCCTTCGAAAAGGCAACGTCTTTTAGAATACATATGTAGAATATACCCAAAGTGGTGAAGGGTATCATATAGTCGGCCCAGTCCGACTTTACTACTTTCCTTACTGGTTTGCAATGATATTTCTCACCCTCTGAGTATTCCGAATGCTAAATCACAGCAACGTCTACAACTTTAAGGGGTCTACGATAAAATGTGGACAATTTCGGGAAAGCAATTTTTCACCCATCATGAAAAATTCGTACTTATAGTCATATAGCTTGCTTAAAATTACGAACGGTACCTTTATATGAGGACTATGTCAAACTTTAGAACACAAGGAAGGACACATCCCTATTTAATGGATGTGTCCTTCCTTGTATGAGAGCTATATCAAACTATCATACTTATATTTTTAGAATATAAAGACAATTATTCTTTAACATATCTTTACACGAGAAAAATCGATCTTGGTGAGTGTCTAGTCTATGTTTTTATTTGGAAACCGCATTAACTGTTATTGTCATATTTACATTTCATTCAACTAAAATTGACACACTTCTAGGAACATTTGTGTTTTTCACATGTTCACCACACTGTCACTTTTTCTAAAACGGAACGGAATTGTGTCTTTTATGTCGATTGTATTTACGAACATGGTTCAGTGAGTGGTTATGCTTGTTTCTTAATGTTCCATTGTAACATGTCAAATATGTCAGTCAGTCAGTCAGCTCTGAAAAATGTTTCTTTCATACGAAATAATATGTTAGCAATTGACATGGATGTATATGTGTAGCTGCAGTATTTCCCACGGCTTTGAACAATGAATTCCGTTTTTGGGTAAAATGCTAAGAATGTCGTAACCTTTCGTTGTGTGGAGCATAACAGTAAAGTCAATGTCTGGAAATATTTTGACGAAATTCCATTGAAATTTTTCTTTCATCAAAGAGTGAAATGTTAATCGTTGCAAGGTGTAGAAAATGTTTTAGCTGATTTGGTACTTCAATTTAACTGTTTATTGTTTAAGGGGGAAATTTAAATATTATCTTCAAACATATAATAATTTCATATACAGGAGGCAACGCATTACAAGGTCTGTGATTTGCAAAGACTGGAAATGTTCTATATGGTTACCTTTCTTTTAATATGGCTCTCATCTACCGGTGCCATTTCATTTTCTGTATTTAGCCATATTTTGCTGCTACTAATGTACTAATTGCTATAATCAAATTTATTGTAATTATATAAATGTGGCTAATTACAAGTGTAACATATGTCATTTATAACGACAATTAGCTATTTAATTTCACTTCTATTCATTATAAACGTATGGTTAATTATTACTGATTTTTATTGAGTTTTCAATTGAATGTGTAGCAGCTTTGGTGTTAACTACTAAATATTACCATTACATATCTATCCGCGAAATAAATAAGAGAACGTTATTGCCAGCGTTTAACCGGCGAATGTAATAAATGAAGTGGTTAGATTTATATTAGTAACAACACACACACACACTCACATGATGTGTGACGACAATAATTTAATTGGAAACGCCAGTGATGGCCATGGTGGCACACATGTCTATAACATACTTAACCAGTAAGGAAAGTAGTAAAGTCGGACGGGGCCGACTATATGATACCCTTCACCACTATGGGTATATTAAACGAATGCATCCTAACAGAAGGGCCATTAACATGAAATTGGATGAACTAAAATATGTGACGTTTATCTAAATGTGAACCGACTTAGATCAATCGATAAACATGCCATTCGATTGTTGCAATGGGACAAAATTATGTAAATCGATTCAAAGCAAATACCGAAATGCTCAAATTTGTACGTTGGGCAAATTTTATGTCAATATTACAAACATGAGGATTTCGGTGCACCATCGATGGGGCAAATCGGAAGATATATAGGGACTTTGGCGTACCACTTACCTAAAATCGGTCGAAACTATATATGGAAGCTATATCTAAATCTGAACCGATTTTCAAGAAATTTTACACATATCATTCCAGGACTCAGTACAGTACGCTATACAAAATTTCGTGCAAATCGGAAGATATGTAGGGACTTTGGCACACCATTTACCTTAAATCGGGCGAAACTATATATGGGAGTAATATCTAAATCTGAACCGATTTTCACGAAACTTAGCACACGTTATTCTAGACTTAATTCAGTACGCTATGCCAAAATTCGTGCAGAGCGAATGCTTTTCAGGGACTTTGGTGCACCATTTACTTAAAATCGGGCGAAACTATATGGGAGCTATATCTAAATCTGAACCGATTTTCAAGAAATTTTACACACATCATTTTAGACTCAATCCAGTAGGCAATTCCAAATTTCGTGCAAATCGAATGACATATAGGGACTTTGGTATACCATTTACCTGAAATCGGACGAAAATATATATGGGAGCTATATCTAAATCTGAATCGATTTTCACGAAACTTAGCACACATCATTCTAGACCTAATTCAGTAGGCTATACCAAATTTCTGGCAAATCGAAAAATATATAGGGACTTTGGTACCCCATTTACCTTAAATCGGACGAAAATATATATGGGAGCTATATCTAAATCTGAACCGATTTTCACGAAACTTAGCACACATCATTCTAGACCTTATTCAGTAGGCTATACCAAATTTCGTGCAAATCGAAAGCTATATAGGGACTATGGTACACCATTTACCTTAAATCGGGTGTAACTATATATGGGAGCTATATCTAAATCTGAACCGATTTTCACGAAACTTAGCACACGTCATTCTAGACTTAATTCGATACGCTATGCCAAAATTCGTGTAAGTCAAATGATTTTCAGGGACTTTGGTGCACAATTTACCTAAAATCGGGCGAAACTATATATGGGAGCTATATCTAAATCTGAACCGATTTTCACGAAACTTGACACACATCATTCTAGACCTAATTCAGTAGGCTGTACCAAATTTCGTGCAAATCGAAAGATATTTAGGGACGTTGGTACCTCATTTACCTTAAATCGGACGAAAATATATATGGGAGCTATATCTAAATCTGGACCGATTTTTCCCAATTTCAATAGGGTTCGTCCTTGGGCCAAACAAATGAGCTGTGTCAAATTTCATCCAATTCTGATCATAAATGCGACCTGTACTTTGTTTACAATTTAACATGGACATACGGACAGACGGACGGACATGCATAAATCGACTCAGAAAGTGGTTGCTTTTGAGAATATGCATAGATATTCTCAAAAGGAACCATGGGTCTATCTCGATTATTTTTGCCTGTTACAAACATATGCACAAAGACATAATACCCTGTACCACAGTGTGGTGAAGGGTATAAAAATGGGTATATAAAGAGATGGTGTTCGATCGGGCCGAACCTGTTATGCTCTCCACCATTAGTTGGACATTTAAAATACCTAAAATCGATTTGAGCTTTAAGGATAAACCGTTATACAAAACTACATACTGTCAAGTTATAGAAAATTAAACTAGGTCCTTAGTCCTTAGGAACGAAAACGACGCTTGGCGTTTGAAAAAGATATCTGAAATCCTCGAATTACCGAAAAGTGGGGTTACTATTACATGGGGGCTAGACAGAAACAGGCATCGATATTGATAATTTTTGCTAGTAAAATTTGAGATCCAATGAGAAACCAAAGGAATTTACCGCCAATTTAGTTGAAACCCCTGCAAAAATACCGAAAAATCCTGATAAATGGGGTCTTCTTAAAAAATAGTGATATTAATATTGCTAGTATTTGGTAGGCGGAAATGCTACCCAATGAGAACACAAAATGACAACCAAAAGTGCCCAAAAACACAAAAAATACGAAATGGGGGGTACCTATCATAAACATTGCAATCTCTATTATGATTTCAACTGAGGGACTGTCAGACGGGCAAATTGACATCTGAAATTGGGGAATTCTGTTATTTTACGTATAAAAACAACCAAGAAAGTATCAGCCGACAGAATTTTAGAATTCCTCCCACGTGGAAAAACATTTCTTAATTGTGCCAGCTAATGGACAGGTAGCAAGGATGATGGAGCTGATCATTTCACAACATATACAACTGATAATTTCACAAACTATACTTTTTTATGAAGTATATGACTATCTGTAGGAAGGTCCCATCTTCGAATTAAGTTTAGGTTTGGTAGAATATTATGATGTGCAAATGTTGATTTTGAAATGCTGCCCTTAATGACGTAGGCACCACTATGGTTCCATCTTAGGACTTGATTTATCTTTGCTAAAAATATTACGATTTGTACAGTTTGATTCAAATCGAACATTCTATTCACTTGATACTGTGGATTAATCAATTTTAAAAATGTTAACACTTTTTGTGGAAGGTACAACAAGGGTGGACCGATGAGTCCCATAGTCGGACTTAACCTAGGCTTGTTAAAAATATTATGATGTGTAAAATTGGACGGAATTTGGATATTCCGTTCACTTCACATGAGATTTACTCTCAGAATTTTTGACTATTTCTGGGGATGGTACTAGAAGCAGTTTACCGAACATTAGAACATTATACTTATTTGTTTCAAATCTTAGATTGTGCAAAGTATCGATGAAATTGGATAGTCCCTTCGCATGACATTATAAAATGAATTTTTTGAAAAATTTTTCATCATCGAACTTTTACATAAATCAATACCAATGCTTGTTAAGGTTTGTAACTTTGCACATATATATTTGAAGATTTAAAAGAGAAGAAAAATAATTTACAAAAAATGTTTGTTATTGTTTTGTTGTTGTTTTTTGTAATTATAGAAAAGTCCCTATTTTTTATGGCGGGCATGATAACTCCTCACTGGAACATCGGAATCCGAAAATTCCAACGGTGTTAGAAAGAGTACATGTCTGGCTCTCGTATGAACTAGGATTATTGACTTCGCTCTAAAATTAACAAAATTGCGGACCTATGAAAAAATATTTTTGGAAAATCGCCGATTGTTGACCAAAAACCACGTTACAAAATAAGGAAGATCTTCACCGATTGGCTTTATCTTAGTTCATACGATAGCTATACACTCACAGAGAAACGTGTAAAAATTTGGAATCGATTGGGTTATTAGTTTTTGAGTTATCGTGCCCGCCATTCACAAAAGAGAAAGACGCGTTGAATGTTTGAAAAGCCCTTTAGCCGTCACTTGATGCTGATACAATAAACCGGCTATATCTTCAAGAGTTCTTGAGATATTCACTAGAAATTTTGTAGGGACATTTTTGAATTAGTGTAGATTCAAATTAAATCAAAAAAAAAAAAATTGACCCCGAGAATGTGGGGGGGTCCCCTTAAGTTTACCCCATCCAGTCATAGTGAATAATGGGATCGGAAATTGTTTGTCACTGTGAATTATAAATATCAAATAGCAGGAAATTATGGTGGAAATAGCTATTAACTCCTGGAACTGGATCAGTAGGTATCTATCGCAGTTCATTCGGAATTTAGTCGTCTTAGTATGCTAAGCGATTCGACCAGTAATGAACGGAATATTTAACTTATTATACAATCTATTCCGTTAGAATATGTCAGATTTAACCACTTCATAGAGATAATTAATACGCTTCTGCGTCTTTGTCAGCTTTCCCATATTTTTTTTCTCATTTCAATTTCATCTCATAATTGTTTTTTAATAAGGTGCACATTTCTTACCTTTGTATAATTTCCATTAAGTATATCAAAATAATAATCAAAAACTTCCCAAAAATTAATTATTTTTATGCTCAAGGTTTTGAATACAGCGGCTTGAATTCAATGACAATGTTCAAGCGACGTTATAATATTGTAAATAGGTATGTAATCTCACGGTTCGTTGTACATAAGTACCACACACTGAAATCTTTTATATGCATTCTGCCAACGGCAGCACACAGTGTAATTTTATAGATTCCACCGCATATTCAAATATATCCCTAAGATATTTTGCCAACCGAAAAAAAAGAAATGAAATTAATTGAACCCCATGGCGTGAATACCATCATCATCATCACCGAACAGATACGCTAAACCAACATCATTCGAGACATCACCAGGTGATGTAAAAAGTTACCTTTTCGTTACTTGGCGCATAAATTTCGAGATTAAGCCCTTTCATGTAATAAATAATTTATCAAAAATTTTTCAACATGTAAATAGCTGCCCACACATACGAAATAATATTGTTCTTAGACCATTAATGGTTTAGGAAAGTTTGCAACTTATTAAGAGTAGGATAAAATTTAGGGATAATAAATAAAAAATTGTGATAAGTATTTTGACGGTAAAAGAAAACAATTTTATTTTAAAAGTTTATTTTTACGCTAACGAAATATTTTGCATAAAAAATGGATTACTAATTACGTTATCAGAAAATTATTACACTTCTCAGTATGGAGAGAAGTGTAATAAATATTTACTCACATTGCATTTAAAATATTTACTCATACTGCATTTAAATATCATTATACCCTACACAACTATGTTGTCAGGGTATTATAGCTTTGTGCAGCCCTAAGAGTTTGTAACGCCGCGAAATATTGATCCTAGACCCACCTTTAAGTATACCGATCGTCATATCTCGACTAGCTGAGTCGATCTAGACGTGTGTGTCCGTCCGTCCGTCTGTCCATTATATTTTGAAAACACGATGCAGGCCACAGTTATGGACCAATCTTCACGAAATTTTGCATGTAGGATGGGTTCAGGCCAATGAAGACCCCTATTGTTTTTGTTAAACATCGGTTAATATCTAGGGGATGAAATGGACCAAATACTTAATTTTTATCGGTTTTTCTGGTCGCTCCAGAGGCCACAATTATGACCCAAACATCGCGAATTTTTACATAGAGAAGGGGATTGGGCCAGAGAATAAGCATGCCTGTTTTGATAAGGATCGGTCAATATTTAGCGGGTCAAATCGACCCTGACTTTTGAGTAAAAAATTACAAAATTTGTATTCTATAGCTTATAGATTTACCCCTGAATGATCAAGACCTGAGAATTCGATAGTATATCTAAGGGCAGTGGTTGACCTTTAAATTGATACCAATTATATGGCCGTATGTACTCAGATGTGGGAGTTACACTTAAATATTTACAGGTGCTTATGTATTCAGATATTATTTAGTAACCCATGAACACGGATAACACCTAAACTTTTCGGTGATGATCAGATAATATTATTGTGATGAAGTGCACCGAAAACAAATTTTTTTCGAGTCGATCTATAGGCCACAATTATAAGCCGAACATAACAACACAACGCACGGTGAAGGGACAAATAATTAAAAGGGATGTACTGAATATTAGAAAATATGTCAGTGTAAGGAGGAGATGATATGGACCTTATCGAGCAAGAGCGTGCAAATATCACCAAATATTGCTCAGGCTCGCATAAAAAC
>NW_026874491.1:0-16119 GCF_032173495.1 Musca vetustissima
GGTTTAATTTACATCAATACTCAAATTGTTTTTATTGAATTTCTATGGACTCCTCCTATACCAGCAACAACAAAAACGTTTTCTTTATGGTCTTGTTGATTTGCAAACATATGTTTTGGCAAGCCTACATTCTTTCTCTCAAACAAACAATTTTTCTCACAAGCAATTTTTTCTGTCATCATTATAGGATGCCATCGAAAATAAAATATGTAATGCCACACTGCCAACCAGCCATCCCCTTTGGATAACTGAGATAAATGGTTGTTTACATTGGCTGTTGATGTCGATGTATTGAACTCAGTAAACCGTTAAATGTGATGAGGTTGGTTAGCCGTCCCATGTATTGGTATATGTAATTTTCATGTTTCGGGGAGCTCCTAATTTTTTTTCTTTTCTCCCAAGGGGTTTTATGGAGGTTGTTGCCTTTTTTCTTCGAAAGCAAAATTGTTTGAAATGTGAGATTTCTATTAAATTAGATCTACTCGGAAATGTAAAATTAGGGACTAATATATTTAAACACACTTCGGTTATTTTATTTTCTTTGTTTCTTTGTCTTTCAACAACACTCCAAAGGGTTATACTCTTAAGCTTCCCAAAAGGCCTTGGGCCAAGGTTAATAATATATAATAATAACGCTGAGACAAAAAAATTCCACATTCGTTGATTGAGTGAATGAATGACTGACTGATGATCTGATATGTCGTCGTCACACCACATCACATCACTAGGCATTTCATCATCAAATGTTTTTCGGTGAATTATTTTCATTTTTTTGGTTCATATGAATAATGTTGCGGTCTACATGCCAGTCTGCATGGTTCTGTGGCAGACACTTCTCCTCAACTCATAGCCACATGGAAAATACCCGTTGGGTAGAAAACAAACAGTTTTTATTTGATGTGGATTTATGTTGCATCTGTTTGAACATCAATGCGAGAAAATAAATCTAAAAAAAATGCTGCTTATTTTATTTTCTTGGCACATTATCAGAGGCTATTGACATGCTGTGGGGGGAATTTTGTGTGGTTCGAAAAAAAAAACAAATATTTACAAAGATCAGCACATGCAAATATAAACGAGAAAAAACAACGGCATTTAGTTAGGCTGGGTCAAGCTTCTTATGCCCCCCGCCAGCAGAATACTTAAAATCGGTATATATGACACCCTATTTCAAAGGTTCTTGGTAGAACACAAAATACCAACTTACTGCTAAATCGATTGGAAACACGTCAACGTTCCCTAATAGATTAAAATTCGGAATAGCCCAACATATCAATGGGCCCATGTCAAATTATGGGCCCATTGTCTAAACATGGACAATTTTCTTTCAGACAGCATTTTATTCTCTGATGCCACATTTCCGATACTTCAATGCGACATGCTTTTAAGTGTCATAAAAATATCAAAAATTGTGAAGTCTATATAATAAAAGGAAGTCCTAAGTTGAAAACTACCGCAAATGGATAAAAATCGATTTTGAGGATTGTATCTTAACATGGGCTGAAACCCTGAAAGCAAATACGTACTGAATCATTTCGGATTTTCCGAGACAGCCTTGTGTACTGGAGCTATTTTGAAAATATAGTCCATTTGGTAAATCAGCCGGTGGACCTTAAATTTTCTAAGAAACTGCATTTAGATTCTATATCTGAAATGTAAAGTAATCTGCATCGATCGGTAGTTTTATATGGAGACTCCGTCATTTAAAATTGTTGTCATTTTAAAAGGAAATACCAATTTTAACACAGTCAGATTGGATAACTGGGCTAAGTTCTTTAACATACCGAAAATGAGGAATAACCTCCTATGGAGCTATATAACAACATGGACTTACATGAAAAATATTCTGTGAAGATGTTGCTTACCCCTTATCGGTTCTAAAATGCATCCAGGCTCATCTAAATATTTAAAAAGAGCTGGACCTTTAGCTATACCAAAGGTATAATATTTAAAATTTTCCGCGAGTGAGGGCAGCAGTGTAGTTGGACGGGCCCGACCATATTACATCCTATACAAACACCACCGAACTGTAATTTTCTTCAGATCTTTATTCCGAGTCTGGGCCATATTTTGCAATATTTGCATTCTCTTAATCGATTAGAGTCAAAAGCTCCTCTTTCTTGCCTTAAACATATTTCCCATATCATTTTGTTTCGGAGTAAACATTTACGACATACGTTTCAAATTTGGTTATTTTACACAAAAGTCTTGGTTCAGGTAAGCCTCTAAATATTAACCGACCATTTTAAAAATAGTTGGCCAGATCCTTTATTTGTGTAAATTTTTCAGGTTTGGCTTATAATTGCGGCCTCTAGGGCATTTAAGTGCATTCCATTCCCTAAATATTATATGATCGTCACCGAAATTTGTACGTGTCACCCTTGACCATAACGTGAACTTCCTTTAAATTTTCACAGCGATCTGTGGGTATCAATTTAAAGGTTAAATGTCTAGATCAACTTCTCGCATCTATGTCCTCCAAATATATAAGCCATAGAATGCAAAACATACAATTTTTCACACAAAATTCTGGGTTCATTTGACCCGCTAAAAATTGGTCGATTTTAATCAAACCAGTCGTGCCAATTCCATCAGACCCCCTTCTATGTGTAAAATTTCGAGATGTTCGGGTCTCATAATTGTAGTCTCTAGAAGGACTAGAAAAACAGATAAAAATAAAGTTTTTGGTCCACTTTATCCCCTAAATATTAACCGATAACTACCAAGAGCAATAGGGATCTTCTTTGACCAGAATCCGCCCAACATGCAAAATTGCGTGAAGAATATCCATAGCTATGGCCTATATCGTGTTTACAAATTATAATGGACATACTAGTAGATATATGTTGTTGGGTATACTAAAAGGTGAGTCTAGAACCAATATTTCGTGGCGTTACAAACTCTTGGGGCCACACAAATCTTTAATTCCCTGACAACATAATTGTGTAGGGTAGGGTATCCAAAATATCAATATGCTAATTTACTAATTCGTTAGAAAACGCACCATAAATACCGAATAATGGTGGGTACCGTTATATGGGGGGTGACCCCGTAACATGAACAAATATTCATAATTTTTTTCGTCGGAGATTTTCTTCTACCCATGAGAATCGAATAGATAAATTTACAGAGAGTTTGATTGGAAAACGTTACAGTTGAGCAACGAGAACCCAAGGTAAAAAATTACAGACAATATTTGTATATTGAGGCCTATAACCAAACATGGACCGATATATCTCATTTGCAAAACCAACCAGTAAGGAAAGTAGTAAAGTCGGACGGGGCCGATATATGATACCCTTCACCACTTTGGGTATATTCAACAGATGAATCCTAACAGGTGTCGAATTTTTGAAGCACCATTAACATGAAAATGGATCCATAAACATGTCATTCTGCAACCTACACTAAATTGTTCATTTGGTCAGATATAGGGTTGTTTCTTACAATGGGACAAAATTATATAGCGCAATGTAATTTATATATATATATATAAGCTATATCGAAATCTAAACCGATATAGATTATGTACTTAAAATCGAGAAAAAAATATATAGGAGTTCTCTCCAAATCTGAACCAATTTTCACGAAACTTAACACACCTAATTCTAGACCTAATTCATTACGCTATACCAAATTTTGTGCAAATCGAAAGATATATAGGGACTTTGGTGCAACATTTAAATTAAATCGGACGAAATTATATATGGGAGCTATATCTAAATCTGGACCGATTTTCAGGAAACTTAACACACATCATTCTAGACCTAATTCATTACGATATGCCAAATTTCGTGCAAATCGAAATATATATTGGGACTTTGGTACACCATTTACATTAAATCGGACGAAAATATATATGGGAGCTATATTTAACTTTGAACCGATTTTCAGGAAACTGAACACACATCATTCTAGACCTAATTCAGTAAACTATACCAAATTTCTTACAAATCGAAAAATATAAAGGGACTTTGGTACACCATTTACATTAAATCGGACGAAACTGTATATGGGAGCTATATTTAAATTTGAACCGATTTTCACGAAACTGAACACACATTATTCTAGACCTAATTCAGTAAACTATACCAAATTTCGTACAAATCGAAAGATATATAGGGTATTTGGTGCACCATTTACATTAAATCTGACGAAAATATATATGGGAGCTATATCTAAATCTGGACCGATTTTCAAGAAACTTAACACACATCTTTCTAGACCTAATGCAGTACGCTGTGCCAAATTTCGTGCAAATCTAAAGATATATATGGACTTTGGTGCACCATTTACCTTAAATCGGACGAAACTGTATATGGGAGCTATATCCAAATCTGAACCCATTTTCTCGAAAATTGGCACACATTATTCTGGAACTAATTCAGTACGCTATGCCAAATTTAGTGCAAATCTAAAGATATATATGGACTTTGGTGCCCCATTTACCTTAAATCGGACGAAAATATATATGGGAGCTATACCTAAATCTGGATCGATTTTTCCCAATTTCAATAAGGTTTGTCCATGGGCCAAATAAGTGAGCTGTGCCAAATTTCATCCAAATCAGACAATAAATGCGACCTGTACTTTGTTTACAATTTAACATGGACAGAGGGACGGACGGACAGACATACATACATGCATCGATTTATAAAATGATTCTATTCATATTCTCAATAGGAACCATGTGTCTATCTCGTTTCCTTTTGCCTGTTACAGACATATGCACAATGACATAATACCCTGTACCACAGTGTGGTGAAGGGTAAAAAAATCCTGGGAATAGTAAGAATGAGTGCGAAAATTTTCAAAGATCTTATACACTGCGGTCTCTATCAAGATCAAACGACAAATTCCGATTAAGAGACTGCATTCGGGTCGTTTATAGAGACTTGCTTCATAGAGTTTCCCATAGAGTTTCCCTGCTTCAGCTTGTTTATAAAGGCTGTCAGCTTCAGCTCGTCTACACAGACTCCCTTCTTAAGCACCGTATAAATACTCACTGCTTTATATAGTTTACATAGACTCCCTTCTTCAGCTTGTCTATATAGATCTCCTGCTTCCGCTCGTCTATAAAGACTCCCTGCTTCATCTCGTCTATAAAAACTCCTTGCTTCAGCTCGTCTATAAAAGCTCTCTTCTCCAGCTCATCTATAAAGACTCCCTTCAGCTGCTCTAAAGAGACTCCCTTCGCCTAGTCTGTAAAGATTCCCTTCAGCTCGTTTATTAGAACTGCATTTAATTATTCTGTACAAAGACTGCATTCAGCTCGTTTTAAAATACTCCATTTGACCGTAAAACTTGGTTGTATCATGTCTAGATTTTCTATGGATTTTAGTTCCTCTATGAAATTTTCTAGCTTTCACATGGAGAAATGAGGACTTTATAGGCTTTTAATCCTTCTAATCCTCTTTTATGCCACTTTAATGATTCTCTACAACATTGTGATATGATTTTTCAAAATACCACCGACTTTTTAACTCCATTATATACCACATAAAATACAATTGATGCCCCAAACCGAACCGGCACTTAAAAAGCCACCAACAAACAACAACAACTCTATACATTCTCATAACGCTTCATTTATTACAATGCACTTGGCCCGAGAGTAAAGTGCTTAGGGAAAGCTCTTGTGTGCGAGTGCTTGATTAAGTCAGGCAGTCCGTTCGAGTTGCATGTTTGCTGTTCGACATTGTGGCCTGCTGTTAATTTTTATTGCGGTTTAAGTGATTTTATGGCTATCAGAAATGTTATGCCATGCAATGCAGTTCCATTTTTCATGTGATGTGATATGGTTGGACAACATCATTGGATGGGGATCTAAATGACTTTAGGATACTTGCGTGCAGAGGATTTTTTAAATCTAGCCTTTGGGGATAATGTAGATGTGTATGTGCATTGTGTGTTGTGAGTTCATAAAAAGAATTGTGCAATTGTGCTATGAATATTAATAAAGTTTATTGGTGGGATTAGAACAGCAATTGTATGGGAGACTGACTTTGTATTACAATGTGCCTAAAGAAGTTTAAGAAGGATTTTATGTGAGTATGATTGTTTCAAATCCAAATATTGTGTCGGCGACAGTTTTCTCTTCTCTAGGTTTATTATAAAAACATATGTTCCAAGAAATTAAAAAAATAAACCGCCAGTAATATATACGTATACTTCATATGCAAAGCAGATTATAACAACTCACGTCATCAACTGTAGGTTGAAAACTATTTTGGTTGAAAACAATACACAGTATGAATTCGATTTTGTTTGGCATAATTTATTTTGTGTAATAAATAATTATTTCCTTAAAATCTCAGATGTCCCATATCACAAATGTCAGAGTGTACCTTTTTGCAGAAATCTTAGGCAAGCTTTGACGTACGAGTCTGATAAATTATAAATTGCAGAATGCATCGTAACATCCACCTTACTCTCAGTTGTCCTTTCCGTAACCCTTACTTGTGGTCCATGTGACGTATGACTACGACGTCAATTTAATATTAAATTATAAATCATACGTCACACAGTCCATTTGAAAAGTAACTGTCATAAAATCACTCAAATGACATTTAATGCCATTATGGTCAATGTGTTAAACTTTTATTATCGAAAATGAAAAATTGTTTTGTCATGTTCGCCTTTTTATCTATAAAAATATAAAAAACCATATGACAAATAATAATTTTTTAACAATAAATCAAAGGACAAATGTGTTGCAATGATAAAGGGTGGGTTTTCAAGCGAATAACAATTACCAATGGTCATAACATATTTAAGGGTTAACCAGTAAGGAAAGTAGTAAAGTCGGACGGGGCCGACTATATGATACCCTTCACCACTTTGGGAATATTCTACATATGTATCTTTACAGATGTCGTCTTTTCGAAGGAACATTGATTTCATACTTTTTAAATAGACTTTAAGCTAACTTTATGCACCCTATTTGGTATGCTTCAGTGTTTAAAATGCAATATCAATCAAGCACCCATTGATTATTTGGTTTACAATCAATATGAATTAATACTAATTTCAGTAAGTTTTGCCAATCGGCCTAGCTATGGGTCTTTAGTACACCATTTACTTAAAATCGGACGAAAGTATATAGGAGATATATGCAAATCTGAACCAATTTCAAGAAAACTTGACACACACA
The DNA here is from genome assembly GCF_032173495.1 of Musca vetustissima. Classification (NCBI taxonomy): domain Eukaryota; kingdom Metazoa; phylum Arthropoda; class Insecta; order Diptera; family Muscidae; genus Musca; species Musca vetustissima. The sequence goes on from NW_026874491.1 coordinate 7,154, forward strand.
AGGTTATAGTAACTTCAGTACATTGTACAAAATTGTGTGTAGGTCGGCCAATCTTTGGTTCTTTAGTGCACAATTTACATTAAATCGGACGAAAATATATATTGGAGCTAAATCTAAATCTGAACCGTTTTTCACGAAACTTAGCACACATCATTCTGGACCCAATTCAGAGCCCTATGCCAAACTTCGTGCAAATCGGAAGATATATAAGGACTTTGGAGACCCATTTACTTTAAATCGGACGAAAATATATATGGGAGCTATATATAAATCTGACCCAATTTTCTCGAAACTTGGCACAGATTATTCTAGACTTAATTCAGTACGCTGTGCCAAATTTCGTGCAAATCGAAAGATATATAAGAATTTTGGTGCCCCATTTACATTAAATCGGACGAAAATATATACGAGAGCTATATCTAAATCAGAACCGATTTTCTCGAAACCTGACACACATCATTCTGGAACTAATTCAGTACTCGAAACTTAGCACACATCATTCTAGGCTTAATTCAGTACGCTCTACCGAATTTCGTGCAAATCGAAAGATATTTATGGATTTTGGTGCACCATTTACCTTAAATCGGACGAAACTATATATAGGAGCTATATCTAAATCGGAACCGATTTTCTCGAAACTTGGCACACATCATTCTTGACCTAATTCAGTACTATGTGCCAAATTTCATGCAAATCGAAAGATATAGAGGGACTTTGGTGCCCCATTTACCTTAAATCGGAAGAAAATATATATGGGAGCTATATCTAAATCAGAACCGATTTTCTCGAAACCTGGCACACATCATTCTGGGCCTAATTCAGTACTCTGTGCCAAATTTAATGAAAATCGAATGATATATAGGGACTTTGGTGCACCATTTACCTTAAATCGGACGAAACTATATGGGAACTATATCTAAATCTGAACCGATTTTCTCGGAACTTGGCACACATCATTCGGGACCTAATTCAGTACTCTGTGACAAATGTCATGCAAATCGAAAGATAAATAGGGACTTTGGTGCCCCATTTACCTTAAATCGGACGAAAATATATATGGGAGCTATATCTAAATCTGAACCGATTTTGCCCAATTTCAATAGGGTTCGTCCTTGGGCCAAATAAGTGACTTGTGCCAAATTTCTTCCAAATCGGATTATAAATGCGACCTGTACTTCGTTTACAATTTTACATCTGCAGACGGACATGCATAAATCGACTCAGAAAGTGATTCTATGCATATTCTCATAAGGAACCATGTGTCTATCTCGTTCCCTTTTGTCTGTTATAAACATATGCACAAAGACATAATACCCTGTACCACAGTGTGGTGAAGGGTATAAAAATAGCATGTGTTTTTTATTGCTACCGAATAATAATTGAGTGAAATTTGATAAGGTGAAAATCGTTATTAACTCTGACGTCATAAAACATTCATTAAAAAATAAAAATAAAAAAGTTTTCCGGAGACAACTTTTTTATACCTTGCTTTTAGTCGTGAGCATTTACAACTTGTTAAAAAGGTCGGGACCTCTCTATGAACTTTATCTCCTTGTAAATTGTCGATAAGTAAATTGAAAAAATAAATTATCAATTTACAGACACTCAGCTTGGTACTTAATCCAGGAACAACAAATTACACGGAGCTTTTGACAGGGAGCCATGTCAAAATTTGGACTAACATTACGAAAGGAAATTTTTCGACAAATAATGTTTTACCCTCCAAAAAATATTAAGGTATATTTGGCAATATTGGAATGGGCTCTGTTGGCCGATAAAGCCTATCTATACTCTTCCTACAAATGAATTTTGAGTCGTTAATATAAAAAACACCGAGAATCCCTGGCATTCGATTTTGAAAAAGCCTCCTTGCATAAGAGTCTGTCTTCAGATTAAACATTTACTTTTGTAATTTAAAACCAGTGAGCGGAGCAGTATATTCGGACGGGGCCGACCATAGGATACCCTACACAACTATCACGGAACTCTAACTTTCTGCTGATGTTTATTTCGAGCCTGGGCAATATTTCTGATATTTGCACCGCCTTGCCGATTAGAGATCAACAGCACCTTTTCCTTACACTGACATATTTTCCGAATATTACTAATATTTAGTACTTCTAATTACTTCGCCATATTCCATTCACCGTGGGTTGTATTGTGATGTTCGGCTTTCAATTGTGGCCTATAGATCGACTCGAAAAAAAAAAAACACAACAAATTATGTTTTCGGTCTATTTCATTCCAAAATGATTATGTGATCATCACCGAAAATTATAGGCGTTGTCCTTGACCATAACGTGAATCTCACGGAAAATCTCAAAGCAGTCAGCGCTATAATTCCGCCCACTAGTGTGATAATGGGTTACTAAATAATATCTCAGTACGTAAGCACCCTTAAATATTTATGTGTAACTCCCACATCCGAATACATACGACCATATAATTGTTATCAATTTAAAGGGTATAGGACCTTCAGGGGCAAATATATACGCCATAGAATACAAATTTTGTAATTTTTCACACAAAAGTCAGGGTCCATTAGACCCGCTAAATATAGACCGAATTATATCAAAACAGGCATACTTATTCTTTGGCCCGATCCAATTCTACATGCAAAAATTCGCGGTATTTGGGCCATATTGTGGCCTCTGGAGCGACCAGAAAAACCGACAAAAATAAAGTTTTTGGTCCATTTCATCCCCTAAATATTAACAGATCTTTTCCAAAAACAATAGGGGTCTTCATTGGCCACAACCCATCCTACATGCAAAATTTCGTGAAGATTGGTCCATAACTGTGGCCTGTATCGTGTTTACAAACTATAATGGACATACGGACGGACGGACACACATGTTTAGATCGACTCAGCTAGTCGAGATATGACGATCTGTATGCTTAAAGGTGGGTCTAGGACAATTATTTCGCGGCGTTACAAACTTTTGGGGTTGCACAAAGCTATAATACCCTGACAACTTAGTTGTGTAGGGTATACAAATAAATTTAATTTTAGGATTTTCTTTATACAATTTTTAAACACTTCTTGACCTCTTTCATTGAATTTATATCCATAATCGTTCCCTCAATCGTTCACCTTTTGTCCATGTATTCTAGATATCCACCTTCTGCCAGACTCCTACGGGATTTTCAACCCTCACCAAAGAACACTCTCTGGTACCCGAACTATTAAGACTAACTGCTGACCATCTCGATATATTGCTGCTTGGCTCTTCTGTTTGTTTTCATAGCTGCCCAATTCTTCAAATCGTCTATCAAGATTCATAGCCCCTTCAGCTCATCTATAAGGACTCAATGGCATTTCAGCACCATAATATGAACGGATTTTTCTTCGCCACTAGTCTTTATGTACCTGTATATAGACACACTGGCCCTTCAGTTCGTATTGATACACTCACTAAACAGAAAGCTCGTATCTATGGAGCCACTGGCCCTTGAGCTCCTCTATATAGATTCACTAATCCGCTCGTCTACATAGACTCTTTGGTTTCCATCTGGTCCTTCTGCTCTTCTACATATAATCACTGGCCCTTCAGCTCGTCTATATATAGACTCACTGGCGCTTCAGCTCGTCTATATATAGACTCACTGGCGCTTCAGCTCGTCTATATATAGACTCACTGGCGCTTCAGCTCGTGAGTCTATATATAGACTCACTGGCCCTTCAGCTCGCCTATATATAGACTCACTGGCCATTCAGCTCGTCTATATAGACTCACTGGCCATTCAGCTCGTCTATATAGACTCACTGGCCATTCAGCTCGTCTATATATAGACTCACTGGCCATTCAGCTCGCCTATATATAGACTCACTGGCCATTCAGCTCGTCTATATAGTTTTACTAACGAGTCCTTGAAATTTCTTATTCCTTTCTTAAAAAATCTAGTACTGTTGGTAGTCCTTGAAAAATCTTTTAGAAATCCAGTACTGTTGGTTGTCTTTGAGAAATATTTTTTGTAAAAATCCATTACTGTTGGTAGCCTTTTTTTTAATCCACGCTTGTTGAAAGTCCTTGCAAAGCATTTTTTAATAAATCCATATTTTCCACATCCAATATTTTTTACACATCAACGCCTCTTGATGGTCTTTGACATATATTCTTCAAAAAATCAACTCCTGTTGATAGTCCTTGAACAATATGCAATGTTCTTCCAACTAAATTGTCTATTATTTGGCTTTTAGATCCAAAATTAATAATTACAACTATGTCTCCCGAAATGTTAATCAAAAATGTTCCCTTCTAAATTATAATTTGCAAAATTTGCTTGTTTTTCAGTTTTTCAGCAATAATGAAAAATTATAATTTAAACATAAAATTATGCTGGTGATAATTAAAAGAGCATTCTTTTAATTTCCGTTCAGTGGCATAAATCCTTTACAGTTTATATTTTTCCATTTCACTAAACAACTGAATTAAAATAAACAAAAAACAAGAACAGCAACAACAACTTCATGTTAAAGTTCACAATTGACCATAATGAACAACAGCAGCAACAACAACAACCATGAATCCTTTTTACCATTTTTAAAATGTTGTTTTAATTTGTCTCCCCCAATAAAACAAAAAAGGACCTATTTTATGTACTTAACATAAATTGTTTTTGGTTGCTACTGTATTTGTTGTTGTTGTTGCTGCTGCCTCTGTTTTTATAATATTTTATAAGCCATAATTTGACTTTGGTAGAACGTTTAAAATTAAAATGGTGCGAATTATCACTTGGCAATGTAATTAAAATTGCCCAAACATAAATTTCAGTCAACCAAACAGAAATAAATTCACCGAGATTCAGTATTCGGGGCAGGGCAGAGTAAATTTTTAAACGAAATGGCCTCTTGTTGGGGTGGTACAGATCAAAATGTTGGTGGGCGAGTTGGGTAGTTGCTGAAAGAAATTTAATGAATAGCAAATGTTGAATGTTGGGAAAGGAAATTGCCAGCCAGCAATTGGTTTTATTTAAATAGCCATAAAATTTATTTGCGCAAATAAGCCCTTCTTTTGAAGGCACACACAAAAAGGCATATTCGCACAATATGTTTGTTTTCCGATTATCATTTTTTTTTGTTCCCCCTGCTTGTCTTTCATATGCCATTGGCAGAAGGCATAAAAGGATCATCTCAACGAGAATGGGGATTTTTTTTCAGTCAAGTCTTAAGAGGATTTTAAAGGATTCCTTTTGTTTGGTCATATTATTGATGATGATATTTGCAGGATTTTTGTACGGTTTGTTTTCTTTTGAAGCAAAAAAATGCATTCACCTCAATCAGCATGTGGTTTGTAAATAATTCCACTTCTCCTCACAATCGTTGCATAAAAATTAAAATTTTCTTAATTCTCAAATTCCTTCCCAGATTATGCAAATCTGAAGAACATTTCCAAAAAACCAATGAAAATAAATCTTAAGTATTCCAAAAAATCCATGATAATATACTGTCCTAGAAAAAAAAAATATTGAAAACAATATACGTTTAAAGACAGTTCCTAATTGGCTACAGCACTACATGCTGGATTCCAATTTGAGCCAGAATGAACTTTGTAGGTCCTTGAAAAATATTCTTTAAAACATCCACGCCTTGTCCAGGTCCTTGACAAAAGAACCTTTAAATAATCAACGCCTTGTGCAGGTCCTTGAAAAAAGATACTTTAAAGAATCCACACTTTGTGTAGACCCTTCAAAAAATATGCCCTAAAAAGCCCTTGAAAAATCTACGCCTTGTTGGTTAGTCCTTAAAAAAAATATTCTTTAAATAATCTACGTCTTGTTGGTTAGTCCTTGAAAACATTTTCTTTAAAAAATCTACGACTTGTTGGTTAGTCCTTGAAAACATTTTCTTTAAAAAATCTACGACTTGTTGGTTAGTCCTTGAAAACATTTTCTTTAAAAATCTACGCCTTGTTGGATAGTTGTTGAGAAAATATTCTTAAATATATCCACGCCTTGTTGGATAGTCCTTGAAAAAATATTCTTTAATAAACCCACGCCTTGTAAAGGTCGCTGATAAAATATTTTTTAATAAATCCACGCCTTGTGAAGGTCCCTGAAAAATATTATTAAATAAATTAACGCCTGTTGTAGGTCCTTGAAAAAAATATTCTTTAATAAATCCACGCCTTGTGTAGGTCAATGAAAAAATATTCTTTAATTTTGTTGATTTAATTCGTAAAAACAAGTGAAAATCTCAAGAACTCTTGAAGATATAGCCGATTTATTGTGTCAACATCAAGTGACGACTAAAGGTCTTCTCAAACTTTAAACGCGTTTTTCTCTTTTGCGAACGGCGGGCACTATAACTCAAAAACTAATAACCCAATCGATTTCAAATTTTTACACGTTTCTCCGTGAGTGTATAGCTATCGTATGAACTAGGATAAAGCCAATCGGTGAAGATCTTCCTTATTTTTATACCCTTCACCACACTGTGGTACAGGGTATTATGTCTTTGTGCATATGTTTGTAACAGGCAAAAATAATCGAGATAGACCCATGGTTCCTTTTGAGAATATGCATAGAATCACTTTCTGAGTCGATTTATGCATGTCCGTCTGTCCGTCTGTCCGTCCGTCTGTCCGTCCGTCCATGTATTTTTGTTAACAAAGTACAGGTCGCATTTATGATCCGATTTGGATGAAATTTGGCACAGGTCACTTAATTGGCCCAAGGACGAACCCTATTGAAATTGGAAAAAATCGGTCCACGTTTAGGCATAGCTCCCATATAAGGGTATCCCAAAATTTTCGGTATTTTGAGGTTCTTAAGCGCGTTTTTTAACTGAATTCGCTGAAATTTGGTACTTTGAGTTCTTATTGGGTAGCAAATCTTTCTATCAAAAATTATAAATAGAGGTCCATTTTTTCGGATAGCCCCCATATAAGATTACCCCCAATTTTCGGTATTTTGGGGGTTTTGATCGCATTTTCCGACCGAATTCGCTGAAATTTGGTACTTTGTGTTCTTATTGGGTAGCAAATCTCCCTACAAAAAATTATAAATAACGGTCCATTTTTTCGCATAGCCCCCATATAAGGGTACCCCCAAATTTTCGGTATTTTGAGGTTCTTGAGCGCGTTTTTTAACTGAATTCCCTGAAATTTTGTACATTGAGTTCTTATTGGGTAGCAAATCTCCCTATCAAAAATTATAAATAAAGGTCCATTTTTTCGGATAGCCCCCATATAAGATTACCCCCAATTTTCGGTATTTTGGGGGTTTTGATCGCATTTTTCGACCGAATTCACTGAAATTTGGTACTTTGTGTTCTTATTGGGTAGCAAATCTCCCTACCAAACATTATAAATAAAGGTCCATTTTTTCGGAAAGCCCCCATATAAGGGCACCCCCAATTTTCGGTATTTTCGGGTTTTTGGGCTCGTTTTATAACTGAATTCGCTGAAATTTTGTACATTGGGTTCTTATTGGGTACCAAATTACTCCACTAAAAATTATAAATATAGGTCCAGTTTTTCTGGTAGTACCCATATAACAGTACCCCAAAATGTTTGGTATTTTTGGGGTTCTGATCGGATTTTTCGACCAAATTGACTGTAATTTAGTACGTCGAGTTCTTATTAGGTAGCACATCTCTCCACTATAAATTATAAATATTGGTCAATTTTTTCTGGTAGCCCCCAGGTTTTGAGGTTATTGAACCAAATTCTTTTTTCTGGTACAGGGTATTATGTTTTTGTGCATATGTTTGTAACATGCAAAAATAATCGAGATAGACCCATGGCTCCTTTTGAGAATATGCATAGAATCACTTTTTGAGTCGATTTAAGCATGAAATTTGGCACCGCGTAGCAAATTAGGTCTAGAATGATGTGTGTAAAGTTGCCTGAAAATCGGTTCAGATTTATATATAGCTCCCACATATACTTTCGTCAGATTTAATGTAAATGGTGCACCAAAGTCCCTATATATCTTTCGATTTGCACGAAATTTGGCACAGCGTAACAAATTAGGTCTAGAATGATGTGTGTTAAGTTTCCTGAAATCGGTTCAGATTTAGATATAGCTTCTATATCTGGCCAAATGAACAATTTAGTATCGGTTGCAGATTGACGTGTTTATGGTTCCAATTTCATTTTACTGGTCCTTTAAAAATGCGACTTCTGTTAGGATTCATCTGTTGAATATACTCAAAGTGGTGAAGGGTATCATATAGTCGGCCCCGTCCGACTTTACTACTTTCCTTACTGGTTTAACTTGGTTTTTTTGTAAAAAATGGGCGATTTTCCAAAAATATTTTTTTCAAAGGTTCGCCATTTTGTTAATTTTAGAGCGAAGTCAATAATACTAGTTCATACGAGAGCCAGACATGTGCTCTTTCTAACACCGTTGGAATTTTCGGATTCCGATGTTCGAGTGAGGAGTTATCATGCCCGCCATCAAAAATAAGGACTTTTCTTTAATTACAAAAAACAACAACAAAACAATTTTTTTTTTTTATTTTAAATCTTCAAATATATATGTGCAAAGTTACAAACCTTAAACAGCATTGGTATTGATTTACCAGCCCATTGAAAATATTGAATATTCGTAATTCCGTTTAATTGTTAATGAATAAGGTTAATGGTTAATGCTGAATAAGGAATTAAAGATTTGGAATCTATGGCAATACTCATACGTCTTATGGGGAATTATGGTATTATTAGTCATAACGATTATAAATGAGGATGTTCTGAGCATTGTTTCAAGTACCATAGGTTGGATTATTTAAAGGATATTTTCTCTGTGGTATCTACGAGATTTTTATGTAAGTGTAAGTCTTTGGAAAAATCGAGGTCTCTTCAAAAATATTCTGTAAAAATTTACTTCTATAGATAGCCTTCTTAAAAAAGTTATTATCCACGAAAAATATTAAGAAATTCTAAAATAATAAGCATTCCATATCAATTATCCAAATAAAATATAGGTCTAAGTTTTAACCCGTAGTACATTAGAAATAATCC
>NW_026874492.1:0-16222 GCF_032173495.1 Musca vetustissima
TTTTGCGGAATATGGCGTTTTCTACACAGAGTCCCCATTGTCACTGAGACTTGCACGGAAAATCGATAAAATCCGTTTGGCGAAAGTTTGTTTTTTGGCATATGGTGTGTATATTCTGAAAGTACATTTCGAGACCTTTCAATTGATGTGCGTATCAATACTGCATCCATTTTAGTTTTTGCGCAATATGGCGTTTTCTACCCAGAGTCCCCACTGTCACTGAGACTTGCAATGAAAATCGAGAAAATCCGTTAGGCGAAGGTTTGTTTTTCGGAATATGGTGTGTATATTCTGAAAGTACATTTCGAGACCTTTCAATTGATGTGGGTCTCCATACTGCATCCATTTTAGTTTTTGCGCAATATGGCGTTTTCTACACAGAGTCCCCACTGTCACTGAGACTTGCAAGGAAAATCGAGAAAATCCGTTTAGCAAAGTTTTTTTTATAAGGTGTATATATTCTGAAAGTACATTTCGTGACCTTTCAATTGATGTGGGTCTACATACTGCATCCATTTTAGTTTTTGCGGAATATGGCGTTTTCTACACAGAGTCCCCATTGTCACTGAGACTTGCACGGAAAATCGATAAAATCCGTTTGGCGAAAGTTTGTTTTTTGGCATATGGTGTGTATATTCTGAAAGTACATTTCGAGACCTTTCAATTGATGTGCGTATCAATACTGCATCCATTTTAGTTTTTGCGCAATATGGCGTTTTCTACCCAGAGTCCCCACTGTCACTGAGACTTGCAATGAAAATCGAGAAAATCCGTTAGGCGAAGGTTTGTTTTTCGGAATATGGTGTGTATATTCTGACAGTACATTTTGAGACCTTTCAATTGATGTGGGTCTCCATACTGCATCCATTTTAGTTTTTGCGCAATATGGCGTTTTCTACACAGAGTCCCCACTGTCACTGAGACTTGCAAGGAAAATCGACAAAATCCGTTAGGCGAAAGTTTGTTTTTCGGCATAGGGTGTATATATTCTGAAAGTACATTTCGAGACCTTTCAATTGATGTGGGTCTCCATACTGCATCCATTTTAGTTTTTGCAGAATATGGCGTTTTCTACACAGAGTCCCCACTTCCACTGAGACTTGCAAGGAAAATCGACAAAATCCGTTAGGCGAAAGTTTGTTTTTCGGCATAGGGTGTATATATTCTGAAAGTACATTTCGAGACCTTTCAATTGATGTGGGTCTCCATACTGCATCCATTTTAGTTTTTGCGCAATATGGCGTTTTCTACCCAGAGTCCCCACTGTCACTGAGACTTGCAACCAAAATCGAGAAAATCCGTTAGGCGAAGGTTTGTTTTCCGGCATATGGTGTGTATATTCTGAAAGTACATTTCGAGACCTTTCAATTGATGTGCGTATCAATACTGCATCCATTTTAGTTTTTGCGCAATATGGCGTTTTCTACACAGAGTCCCCACTTTTTTCCACAACATGGCGATTTCTACACAGACTCCCCATTGTCACTGGAAAATCGAGAAAATCCGTTTAGCAAAGTTTTTTCTTCGGTATAAGGTGTATATATTCTGAAAGTACATTTCGAGACCTTTCAATTGATGTGGGTCTCCATACTGCATCCATTTTAGTTTTTGCGCAATATGGCGTTTTCTACCCAGAGTCCCCACTGTCACTGAGACTTGCAATGAAAATCGAGAAAATCCGTTAGGCGAAGGTTTGTTTTTCGGAATATGGTGTGTATATTCTGAAAGTACATTTTGAGACCTTTCAATTGATGTGGGTCTCCATACTGCATCCATTTTAGTTTTTGCGCAATATGGCGTTTTCTACCCAGAGTCCCCACTGTCACTGAGACTTGCAATGAAAATCGAGAAAATCCGTTAGGCGAAGGTTTGTTTTTCGGAATATGGTGTGTATATTCTGAAAGTACATTTCGAGACCTTTCAATTGATGTGGGTCTCCATACTGCATCCATTTTAGTTTTTGCGGAATATGGCGTTTTCTACACAGAGTCCCCATTGTCACTGAGACTTGCACGGAAAATCGATAAAATCCGTTTGGCGAAAGTTTGTTTTTTGGCATATGGTGTGTATATTCTGAAAGTACATTTCGAGACCTTTCAATTGATGTGGGTATCAATACTGCATCCATTTAGTTTTTGCGCAATATGGCGTTTTCTACCCAGAGTCCCCACTGTCACTGAGACTTGCAAGGAAAATCGAGAAAATCCGTTAGGCGAAGGTTTGTTTTTCGGCATATGGTGTGTATATTCTGAAAGTACATTTCGAGACCTTTCAATTGATGTGGGTATCAATACTGCATCCATTTTAGTTTTTGCGCAATATGGCGTTTTCTACACAGAGTCCCCACTGTCACTGAGACTTGCAAGGAAAATCGAGAAAATCCGTTAGGCGAAGGTTTGTTTTTCGGCATATGGTGTGTATATTCTGAAAGTACATTTCGAGACCTTTCAATTGATGTGGGTCTCCATACTGCATCCATTTTAGTTTTTGCGCAATATGGCGTTTTCTACACAGAGTCCCCACTGTCACTGAGACTTGCAAGGAAAATCGAGAAAATCCGTTAGGCGAAAGTTTGTTTTTCGGCATAGGGTGTAAATATTCTGAAAGTACATTTCGAGACCTTTCAATTGATGTGGGTCTCCATACTGCATCCATTTTAGTTTTTGCGCAATATGGCGTTTTCTACCCAGAGTCCCCACTGTCACTGAGACTTGCAAGGAAAATCGAGAAAATCCGTTAGGCGAAGGTTTGTTTTTCGGCATATGGTGTGTATATTCTGAAAGTACATTTCGAGACCTTTCAATTGATGTGCGTATCAATACTGCATCCATTTTAGTTTTTGCGCAATATGGCGTTTTCTACACAGAGTCCCCACTTTTTTCCACAACATGGCGTTTTCTACACAGACTCACCATTGTCACTGGAAAATCGAGAAAATCCGTTTAGCAAAGTTTTTTTTTCGGTATAAGGTGTATATATTCTGAAAGTACGTTTCGAGACCTTTCAATTGATGTGGGTCTCCATACTGCATCCATTTTAGTTTTTGCGCAATATGGCGTTTTCTACCCAGAGTCCCCACTGTCACTGAGACTTGCAATGAAATATGGTGTGCATATGGTGTGTATATTCTGAAAGTACATTTCGAGACCTTTCAATTGATGTGCGTATCAATACTGCATCCATTTTAGTTTTTGCGCAATATGGCGTTTTCTACACAGAGTCCCCACTTTTTTCCACAACATGGCGATTTCTACACAGACTCCCCATTGTCACTGGAAAATCGAGAAAATCCGTTTAGCAAAGTTTTTTATTCGGTATAAGGTGTATATATTCTGAAAGTACGTTTCGAGACCTTTCAATTGATGTGGGTCTCCATACTGCATCCATTTTAGTTTTTGCGCAATATGGCGTTTTCTACCCAGAGTCCCCACTGTCACTGAGACTTGCAATGAAAATCGAGAAAATCCGTTAGGCGAAGGTTTGTTTTTCGGAATATGGTGTGTATATTCTGACAGTACATTTTGAGACCTTTCAATTGATGTGGGTCTCCATACTGCATCCATTTTAGTTTTTGCGCAATATGGCGTTTTGCGCAATATGGCGTTTTCTACACAGAGTCCCCACTTTTTTCCACAACATGGCGTTTTCTACACAGACTCCCCATTGTCACTGGAAAATCGAGAAAATCCGTTTAGCAAAGTTTTTTCTTCGGTATAAGGTGTATATATTCTGAAAGTACGTTTCGAGACCTTTCAATTGATGTGGGTCTCCATACTGCATCCATTTTAGTTTTTGCGCAATATGGCGTTTTCTACACAGAGTCCCCACTGTCACTGAGACTTGCAATGAAAATCGAGAAAGTCCGTTAGGCGAAGGTTTGTTTTTCGGCATATGGTGTATATATTCTGAAAGTACATTTCGAGACCTTTCAATTGATGTGGGTCTCCATACTGCATCCATTTTAGTTTTTGCGCAATATGGCGTTTTCTACACAGAGTCCCCACTGTCACTGAGACTTGCAATGAAAATCGAGAAAATCCGTTAGGCGAATGTTTTTTTTCCGGCATATGGTGTGTATATTCTGAAAGTACATTTCGAGACCTTTCAATTGATGGCGTATCAATACTGCATCCATTTTAGTTTTTGCGCAATATGGCGTTTTCTACACAGAGTCCCCACTTTTTTCCACAACATGGCGTTTTCTACACAGACTCCCCATTGTCACTGGAAAATCGAGAAAATCCGTTTAGCAAAGTTTTTTCTTCGGTATAAGGTGTATATATTCTGAAAGTACATTTCGAGACCTTTCAATTGATGTGGGTCTCCATACTGCATCCATTTTAGTTTTTGCGCAATATGGCGTTTTCTACCCAGAGTCCCCACTGTCACTGAGACTTGCAATGAAAATCGAGAAAATCCGTTAGGCGAAGGTTTGTTTTTCGGAATATGGTGTGTATATTCTGACAGTACATTTTGAGACCTTTCAATTGATGTGGGTCTCCATACTGCATCCATTTTAGTTTTTGCGCAATATGGCGTTTTCTACACAGAGTCCCCACTGTCACTGAGACTTGCAAGGAAAATCGACAAAATCCGTTAGGCGAAAGTTTGTTTTTCGGCATAGGGTGTATATATTCTGAAAGTACATTTCGAGACCTTTCAATTGATGTGGGTCTCCATACTGCATCCATTTTAGTTTTTGCGCAATATGGCGTTTTCTACCCAGAGTCCCCACTGTCACTGAGACTTGCAATGAAAATCGAGAAAATCCGTTAGGCGAAGGTTTGTTTTCCGGCATATGGTGTGTATATTCTGAAAGTACATTTCGAGACCTTTCAATTGATGTGGGTATCAATACTGCATCCATTTTAGTTTTTGCGCAATATGGCGTTTTCTACACAGAGTCCCCACTTTTTTCCACAACATGGCGATTTCTACACAGACTCCCCATTGTCACTGGAAAATCGAGAAAATCCGTTTAGCAAAGTTTTTTTTTCGGTATAAGGTGTATATATTCTGAAAGTACATTTCGAGACCTTTCAATTGATGTGGGTCTCCATACTGCATCCATTTTAGTTTTTGCGCAATATGGCGTTTTCTACCCAGAGTCCCCACTGTCACTGAGACTTGCAATGAAAATCGAGAAAATCCGTTAGGCGAAGGTTTGTTTTCCGGCATATGGTGTGTATATTCTGAAAGTACATTTCGAGACCTTTCAATTGATGTGCGTATCAATACTGCATCCATTTTAGTTTTTGCGCAATATGGCGTTTTCTACACAGAGTCCCCACTTTTTTCCACAACATGGCGATTTCTACACAGACTCCCCATTGTCACTGGAAAATCGAGAAAATCCGTTTAGCAAAGTTTTTTCTTCGGTATAAGGTGTATATATTCTGAAAGTACATTTCGAGACCTTTCAATTGATGTGGGTCTCCATACTGCATCCATTTTAGTTTTTGCGCAATATGGCGTTTTCTACCCAGAGTCCCCACTGTCACTGAGACTTGCAATGAAAATCGAGAAAATCCGTTAGGCGAAGGTTTGTTTTTCGGCATATGGTGTGTATATTCTGAAAGTACATTTCGAGACCTTTCAATTGATGTGGGTCTCCATACTGCCTCCATTTTAGTTTTTGCGCAATATGGCGTTTTCTACACAGAGTCCCCACTGTCACTGAGACTTGCAACCAAAATCGAGAAAATCCGTTAGGCGAAGGTTTGTTTTTCGGTATAAGGTGTATTTATTCTGAAAGTATATTTCGAGACCTTTCAATTGATGTGGGTCTCCATACTGCATCCATTTTAGTTTTTGCGCAATATGGCGTTTTCTACACAGAGTCCCCACTTTTTTCCACAACATGGCGTTTTCTACACAGACTCCCCATTGTCACTGGAAAATCGAGAAAATCCGTTTAGCAAAGTTTTTTATTCGGTATAAGGTGTATATATTCTGAAAGTACGTTTCGAGACCTTTCAATTGATGTGGGTCTCCATACTGCATCCATTTTAGTTTTTGCGCAATATGGCGTTTTCTACCCAGAGTCCCCACTGTCACTGAGACTTGCAATGAAAATCGAGAAAATCCGTTAGGCGAAGGTTTGTTTTTCGGAATAGGGTGTATATATTCTGAAAGTACATTTCGAGCCCTTTCAATTGATGTGGGTCTCCATACTGCATCCATTTTAGTTTTTGCGGAATATGGCGTTTTCTACACAGAGTCCCCATTGTCACTGAGACTTGCACGGAAAATCGATAAAATCCGTTTGGCGAAAGTTTGTTTTTTGGCATATGGTGTGTATATTCTGAAAGTACATTTCGAGACCTTTCAATTGATGTGCGTATCAATACTGCATCCATTTTAGTTTTTGCGCAATATGGCGTTTTCTACCCAGAGTCCCCACTGTCACTGAGACTTGCAATGAAAATCGAGAAAATCCGTTAGGCGAAGGTTTGTTTTTCGGAATATGGTGTGTATATTCTGAAAGTACATTTTGAGACCTTTCAATTGATGTGGGTCTCCATACTGCATCCATTTTAGTTTTTGCGCAATATGGCGTTTTCTACACAGAGTCCCCACTGTCACTGAGACTTGCAAGGAAAATCGACAAAATCCGTTAGGCGAAAGTTTGTTTTTCGGCATAGGGTGTATATATTCTGAAAGTACATTTCGAGACCTTTCAATTGATGTGGGTCTCCATACTGCATCAATTTTAGTTTTTGCGCAATATGGCGTTTTCTACCCAGAGTCCCCACTGTCACTGAGACTTGCAATGAAAATCGAGAAAATCCGTTAGGCGAAGGTTTGTTTTTCGGCATATGGTGTGTATATTCTGAAAGTACATTTCGAGACCTTTCAATTGATGTGCGTATCAATACTGCATCCGTTTTAGTTTTTGCGCAATATGGCGTTTTCTACCCAGAGTCCCCACTGTCACTGAGACTTGCAATGAAAATCGAGAAAATCCGTTAGGCGAAGGTTTTTTTTCCGGCATATGGTGTGTATATTCTGAAAGTACATTTCGAGACCTTTCAATTGATGTGCGTATCAATACTGCATCCATTTTAGTTTTTGCGCAATATGGCGTTTTCTACACAGAGTCCCCACTTTTTTCCACAACATGGCGATTTCTACACAGACTCCCCATTGTCACTGGAAAATCGAGAAAATCCGTTTAGCAAAGTTTTTTCTTCGGTATAAGGTGTATATATTCTGAAAGTACATTTCGAGACCTTTCAATTGATGTGGGTCTCCATACTGCATCCATTTTAGTTTTTGCGCAATATGGCGTTTTCTACCCAGAGTCCCCACTGTCACTGAGACTTGCAATGAAAATCGAGAAAATCCGTTAGGCGAAGGTTTGTTTTTCGGAATATGGTGTGTATATTCTGAAAGTACATTTTGAGACCTTTCAATTGATGTGGGTCTCCATACTGCATCCATTTTAGTTTTTGCGCAATATGGCGTTTTCTACCCAGAGTCCCCACTGTCACTGAGACTTGCAATGAAAATCGAGAAAATCCGTTAGGCGAAGGTTTGTTTTTCGGCATAGTGTGTATATATTCTGAAAGTACATTTCGAGACCTTTCAATTGATGTAGGTCTCCATACTGCACCCATTTTAGTTTTTGCGGAATATGGCGTTTTCTACACAGAGTCCCCATTGTCACTGAGACTTGCACGGAAAATCGATAAAATCCGTTTGGCGAAAGTTTGTTTTTTGGCATATGGTTTGTATATTCTGAAAGTACATTTCGAGACCTTTCAATTGATGTGGGTCTCCATACTGCATCCATTTTAGTTTTTGCGCAATATGGCGTTTTCTACACAGAGTCCCCACTGTCACTGAGACTTGCACTGGAAAATCGAGAAAATCCGTTAGGCGAAGGTTTGTTTTTCGGCATATGGTGTGTATATTCTGAAAGTACATTTCGAGACCTTTCAATTGATGTGGGTCTCAATACTGCATCCATTTTAGTTTTTGCGCAATATGGCGTTTTCTACACAGAGTCCCCACTTTTTTCCACAACATGGCGTTTTCTACACAGACTCCCCATTGTCACTGGATAATCGAGAAAATCCGTTTAGCAATGTTTTTTTCGGTATAAGGTGTATATATTCTGAAAGTACATTTCGAGACCTTTCAATTGATGTGGGTCTCCATACTGCATCCATTTTAGTTTTTGCGCAATATGGCGTTTTCTACACAGAGTCCCCACTGTCACTGAGACTTGCAAGGAAAATCGAGAAAATCCGTTAGGCGAAGGTTTGTTTTTCGGCATATGGTGTGTATATTCTGAAAGTACATTTCGAGACCTTTCAATTGATGTGGGTATCAATACTGCATCCATTTTAGTTTTTGCGCAATATGGCGTTTTCTACACAGAGTCCCCACTGTCACTGAGACTTGCAATGAAAATCGAGAAAATCCGTTAGGCAAGGTTTGTTTTTCGGCATATGGTGTATATATTCTGAAAGTACATTTCGAGACCTTTCAATTGATGTGGGTATCAATACTGCATCCATTTTAGTTTTTGCGCAATATGGCGTTTTCTACACAGAGTCCCCACTTTTTTCCACAACATGGCGTTTTCTACACAGACTCCCCATTGTCACTGGAAAATCGAGAAAATCCGTTTAGCAAAGTTTTTTATTCGGTATAAGGTGTATATATTCTGAAAGTACATTTCGAGACCTTTCAATTGATGTGGGTCTCCATACTGCATCCATTTTAGTTTTTGCGCAATATGGCGTTTTCTACCCAGAGTCCCCACTGTCACTGAGACTTGCAATGAAAATCGAGAAAATCCGTTAGGCGAAGGTTTGTTTTTCGGCATATGGTGTGTATATTCTGACAGTACATTTTGAGACCTTTCAATTGATGTGGGTCTCCATACTGCATCCATTTTAGTTTTTGCGCAATATGGCGTTTTCTACACAGAGTCCCCACTTTTTTCCACAACATGGCGTTTTCTACACAGACTCCCCATTGTCACTGGAAAATCGAGAAAATCCGTTTAGCAAAGTTTTTTCTTCGGTATAAGGTGTATATATTCTGAAAGTACATTTCGAGACCTTTCAATTGATGTGGGTCTCCATACTGCATCCATTTTAGTTTTTGCGCAATATGGCGTTTTCTACCCAGAGTCCCCACTGTCACTGAGACTTGCAATGAAAATCGAGAAAATCCGTTAGGCGAAGGTTTGTTTTTCGGCATATGGTGTATATATTCTGAAAGTACATTTCGAGACCTTTCAATTGATGTGGGTCTCCATACTGCATCCATTTTAGTTTTTGCGGAATATGGCGTTTTCTACACAGAGTCCCCATTGTCACTGAGACTTGCACGGAAAATCGAGAAAATCCGTTAGGCGAAAGTTTGTTTTTCGGCATATGGTGTGTATATTCTGAAAGTACATTTCGAGACCTTTCAATTGATGTGGGTCTCCATACTGCATCCATTTTAGTTTTTGCGCAATATGGCGTTTTCTACCCAGAGTCCCCACTGTCACTGAGACTTGCAATGAAAATCGAGAAAATCCGTTAGGCGAAGGTTTGTTTTTCGGCATATGGTGTGTATATTCTGAAAGTACATTTCGAGACCTTTCAATTGATGTGGGTCTCCATACTGCATCCATTTTAGTTTTTGCGCAATATGGCGTTTTCTACACAGAGTCCCCACTTTTGTCACTGAGACTTGCAACTGGAAAATCGAGAAAATCCGTTAGGCAAAGTTTGCTTTTCGGCATAGGTGTATATATTCTGAAAGTACATTTCGAGACCTTTCAATTGATGTGGGTCTCCATACTGCATCCATTTTAGTTTTTGCGCAATATGGCGTTTTCTACCCAGAGTCCCCACTGTCACTGAGACTTCCAATGAAAATCGAGAAAATCCGTTAGGCGAAGGTTTGTTTTTCGGCATATGGTGTATATATTCTGAAAGTACATTTCGAGACCTTTCAATTGATGTGGGTCTCCATACTGCATCCATACTGCATCTCCATACTGCATCCCCACTGTCACTGAGACTTGCAATGAAAATCGAGAAAATCCGTTAGGCGAAGGTTTGTTTTTCGGAATATGGTGTATATATTCTGAAAGTACATTTCGAGACCTTTCAATTGATGTGGGTATCAATACTGCATCCATTTTAGTTTTTGCGCAATATGGCGTTTTCTACACAGAGTCCCCACTTTTAAACACAACATGGCGATTTCTACACAGACTCCCCATTGTCACTGGAAAATCGAGAAAATCCGTTTAGCAAAGTTTTTTATTCGGTATAAGGTGTATATATTCTGAAAGTACGTTTCGAGACCTTTCAATTGATGTGGGTCTCCATACTGCATCCATTTTAGTTTTTGCGCAATATGGCGTTTTCTACCCAGAGTCCCCACTGTCACTGAGACTTGCAATGAAAATCGAGAAAATCCGTTAGGCGAAGGTTTGTTTTTCGGAATATGGTGTGTATATTCTGACAGTACATTTTGAGACCTTTCAATTGATGTGGGTCTCCATACTGCATCCATTTTAGTTTTTGCGCAATATGGCGTTTTCTACACAGAGTCCCCACTTTTTTCCACAACATGGCGTTTTCTACACAGACTCCCCATTGTCACTGGAAAATCGAGAAAATCCGTTTAGCAAAGTTTTTTCTTCGGTATAAGGTGTATATATTCTGAAAGTACGTTTCGAGACCTTTCAATTGATGTGGGTCTCCATACTGCGTCCATTTTAGTTTTTGCGCAATATGGCGTTTTCTACCCAGAGTCCCCACTGTCACTGAGACTTGCAATGAAAATCGAGAAAATCCGTTAGGCGAAGGTTTGTTTTTCGGCATAGGGTGTATATATTCTGAAAGTACATTTCGAGACCTTTCAATTGATGTGGGTCTCCATACTGCATCCATTTTAGTTTTTGCGGAATATGGCGTTTTCTACACAGAGTCCCCATTGTCACTGAGACTTGCACGGAAAATCGATAAAATCCGTTTGGCGAAAGTTTGTTTTTGGCATATGGTGTGTATATTCTGAAAGTACATTTCGAGACCTTTCAATTGATGTGCGTATCAATACTGCATCCATTTTAGTTTTTGCGCAATATGGCGTTTTCTACCCAGAGTCCCCACTGTCACTGAGACTTGCAATGAAAATCGAGAAAATCCGTTAGGCGAAGGTTTGTTTTTCGGAATATGGTGTGTATATTCTGACAGTACATTTTGAGACCTTTCAATTGATGTGGGTCTCCATACTGCATCCATTTTAGTTTTTGCGCAATATGGCGTTTTCTACACAGAGTCCCCACTGTCACTGAGACTTGCAAGGAAAATCGACAAAATCCGTTAGGCAAAAGTTTGTTTTTCGGCATAGGGTGTATATATTCTGAAAGTACATTTCGAGACCTTTCAATTGATGTGGGTCTCCATACTGCATCAATTTTAGTTTTTGCGAGAAAATCCGTTAGGCGAAGGTTTGTTTTCCGGCATATGGTGTGTATATTCTGAAAGTACATTTCGAGACCTTTCAATTGATGTGCGTATCAATACTGCATCCATTTTAGTTTTTGCGCAATATGGCGTTTTCTACACAGAGTCCCCACTTTTTTCCACAACATGGCGATTTCTACACAGACTCCCCATTGTCACTGGAAAATCGAGAAAATCCGTTTAGCAAAGTTTTTTCCATTTTAGTTTTTGCGCAATATGGCGTTTTCTACACAGAGTCCCCACTTTTTTCCACAACATGGCGTTTTCTACACAGACTCCCCATTGTCACTAGAAAATCGAGAAAATCCGTTAGCAAAGTTTTTTCTTCGGTATAAGGTGTATATATTCTGAAAGTACGTTTCGAGACCTTTCAATTGATGTGGGTCTCCATACTGCATCCATTTTAGTTTTTGCGCAATATGGCGTTTTCTACACAGAGTCCCCACTGTCACTGAGACTTGCAATGAAAATCGAGAAAATCCGTTAGGCAAAGGTTTGTTTTTCGGCATATGGTGTATATATTCTGAAAGTACATTCCGAGACCTTTCAATTGATGTGGGTATCAATACTGCATCCATTTTAGTTTTTGCGCAATATGGCGTTTTCTACACAGAGTCCCCACTGTCACTGAGACTTGCAACTGGAAAATCGAGAAAATCCGTTAGGCGAAGGTTTGTTTTCCGGCATATGGTGTGTATATTCTGAAAGTACATTTCGAGACCTTTCAATTGATGTGCGTATCAATACTGCATCCATTTTAGTTTTTGCGCAATATGGCGTTTTCTACACAGAGTCCCCACTTTTTTCCACAACATGGCGATTTCTACACAGACTCCCCATTGTCACTGGAAAATCGAGAAAATCCGTTTAGCAAAGTTTTTTCTTCGGTATAAGGTGTATATATTCTGAAAGTACATTTCGAGACCTTTCAATTGATGTGGGTCTCCATACTGCATCCATTTTAGTTTTTGCGCAATATGGCGTTTTCTACACAGAGTCCCCACTGTCACTGAGACTTGCAAGGAAAATCGAGAAAGTTCGTTAGGCGAAAGTTTGTTTTTCGGCATAGGGTGTATATATTCTGAAAGTACATTTCGAGACCTTTCAATTGATGTGCGTATCAATACTGCATCCATTTTAGTTTTTGCGCAATATGGCGTTTTCTACCCAGAGTCCCCACTGTCACTGAGACTTGCAACCAAAATCGAGAAAATCCGTTAGGCGAAGGTTTGTTTCCCGGCATATGGTGTGTATATTCTGAAAGTACATTTCGAGACCTTTCAATTGATGTGCGTATCAATACTGCATCCATTTTAGTTTTTGCGCAATATGGCGTTTTCTACACAGAGTCCCCACTTTTTTCCACAACATGGCGATTTCTACACAGACTCCCCATTGTCACTGGAAAATCGAGAAAATCCGTTTAGCAAAGTTTTTTCTTCGGTATAAGGTGTATATATTCTGAAAGTACGTTTCGAGACCTTTCAATTGATGTGGGTCTCCATACTGCGTCCATTTTAGTTTTTGCGCAATATGGCGTTTTCTACACAGAGTCCCCACTGTCACTGAGACTTGCAAGGAAAATCGAGAAAATCCGTTAGGCGAAAGTTTGTTTTTCGGCATATGGTGTATATATTCTGAAAGTACATTTCGAGACCTTTCAATTGATGTGCGTATCAATACTGCATCCATTTTAGTTTTTGCGCAATATGGCGTTTTCTACCCAGAGTCCCCACTGTCACTGAGACTTGCAACCAAAATCGAGAAAATCCGTTAGGCGAAGGTTTGTTTTCCGGCATATGGTGTGTATATTCTGAAAGTACATTTCGAGACCTTTCAATGCAGTATCAATACTGCATCCATTTTAGTTTTTGCGCAATATGGCGTTTTCTACACAGAGTCCCCACTTTTTTCCACAACATGGCGATTTCTACACAGACTCCCCATTGTCACTGGAAAATCGAGAAAATCCGTTTAGCAAAGTTTTTTCTTCGGTATAAGGTGTATATATTCTGAAAGTACGTTTCGAGACCTTTCAATTGATGTGGGTCTCCATACTGCGTCCATTTTAGTTTTTGCGCAATATGGCGTTTTCTACACAGAGTCCCCACTGTCACTGAGACTTGCAAGGAAAATCGAGAAAATCCGTTAGGCGAAAGTTTGTTTTTCGGCATAGGGTGTATATATTCTGAAAGTACATTTCGAGACTTTCAATTGATGTGTATCAATACTGCATCCATTTTAGTTTTTGCGCAATATGGCGTTTTCTACCCAGAGTCCCCACTGTCACTGAGACTTGCAACCAAAATCGAGAAAATCCGTTAGGCGAAGGTTTGTTTCCCGGCATATGGTGTGTATATTCTGAAAGTACATTTCGAGACCTTTCAATTGATGTGCGTATCAATACTGCATCCATTTTAGTTTTTGCGCAATATGGCGTTTTCTACACAGAGTCCCCACTTTTTTCCACAACATGGCGATTTCTACACAGACTCCCCATTGTCACTGGAAAATCGAGAAAATCCGTTTAGCAAAGTTTTTTCTTCGGTATAAGGTGTATATATTCTGAAAGTACGTTTCGAGACCTTTCAATTGATGTGGGTCTCCATACTGCATCCATTTTAGTTTTTGCGCAATATGGCGTTTTCTACACAGAGTCCCCACTGTCACTGAGACTTGCAATGAAAATCGAGAAAATCCGTTAGGCGAAGGTTTGTTTTTCGGAATATGGTGTGTATATTCTGACAGTACATTTTGAGACCTTTCAATTGATGTGGGTCTCCATACTGCATCCATTTTAGTTTTTGCGCAATATGGCGTTTTCTACACAGAGTCCCCACTTTTTTCCACAACATGGCGTTTTCTACACAGACTCCCCATTGTCACTGGAAAATCGAGAAAATCCGTTTAGCAAAGTTTTTTCTTCGGTATAAGGTGTATATATTCTGAAAGTACGTTTCGAGACCTTTCAATTGATGTGGGTCTCCATACTGCGTCCATTTTAGTTTTTGCGCAATATGGCGTTTTCTACCCAGAGTCCCCACTGTCACTGAGACTTGCAATGAAAATCGAGAAAATCCGTTAGGCGAAGGTTTGTTTTTCGGCATAGGGTGTATATATTCTGAAAGTACATTTCGAGACCTTTCAATTGATGTGGGTATCAATACTGCATCCATTTTAGTTTTTGCGCAATATGGCGTTTTCTACACAGAGTCCCCACTTGTTTTCCGGCATATGGTGTGTATATTCTGAAAGTACATTTCGAGACCTTTCAATTGATGTGCGTATCAATACTGCATCCATTTTAGTTTTTGCGCAATATGGCGTTTTCTACACAGAGTCCCCACTTTTTTCCACAACATGGCGATTTCTACACAGACTCCCCATTGTCACTGGAAAATCGAGAAAATCCGTTTAGCAAAGTTTTTTCTTCGGTATAAGGTGTATATATTCTGAAAGTACGTTTCGAGACCTTTCAATTGATGTGGGTCTCCATACTGCATCCATTTTAGTTTTTGCGCAATATGGCGTTTTCTACCCAGAGTCCCCACTGTCACTGAGACTTGCAATGAAAATCGAGAAAATCCGTTAGGCGAAGGTTTGTTTTTCGGAATATGGTGTGTATATTCTGACAGTACATTTTGAGACCTTTCAATTGATGTGGGTCTCCATACTGCATCCATTTTAGTTTTTGCGCAATATGGCGTTTTCTACACAGAGTCCCCACTGTCACTGAGACTTGCAAGGAAAATCGACAAAATCCGTTAGGCAAAAGTTTGTTTTTCGGCATAGGGTGTATATATTCTGAAAGTACATTTCGAGACCTTTCAATTGATGTGGGTCTCCATACTGCATCAATTTTAGTTTTTGCGCAATATGGCGTTTTCTACCCAGAGTCCCCACTGTCACTGAGACTTGCAACCAAAATCGAGAAAATCCGTTAGGCGAAGGTTTGTTTTCCGGCATATGGTGTGTATATTCTGAAAGTACATTTCGAGACCTTTCAATTGATGTGCGTATCAATACTGCATCCATTTTAGTTTTTGCGCAATATGGCGTTTTCTACACAGAGTCCCCACTTTTTTCCACAACATGGCGATTTCTACAAAACGCGTATCAATACTGCATCCATTTTAGTTTTTGCGCAATATGGCGTTTTCTACACAGAGTCCCCACTGTCACTGAGACTTGCAAGGAAAATCGAGAAAACCGTTAGGCGAAAGTTTGTTTTTCGTCATAGGTGTATATATTCTGAAAGTACATTTCGAGACCTTTCAATTGATGTGGGTCTCCATACTGCATCCATTTTAGTTTTTGCGCAATATGGCGTTTTCTACACAGAGTCCCCACTGTCACTGAGACTTGCAAGGAAAATCGAGAAAATCCGTTAGGCGAAAGTTTGTTTTTCGGCATAGGGTGTATATATTCTGAAAGTACATTTCGAGACCTTTCAATTGATGTGCGTATCAATACTGCATCCATTTTAGTTTTTGCGCAATATGGCGTTTTCTACCCAGAGTCCCCACTGTCACTGAGACTTGCAACCAAAATCGAGAAAATCCGTTAGGCGAAGGTTTGTTTCCCGGCATATGGTGTGTATATTCTGAAAGTACATTTCGAGACCTTTCAATTGATGTGCGTATCAATACTGCATCCATTTTAGTTTTTGCGCAATATGGCGTTTTCTACACAGAGTCCCCACTTTTTTCCACAACATGGCGATTTCTACACAGACT
>NW_026874493.1:0-16307 GCF_032173495.1 Musca vetustissima
TACTTTTCTTTAAAAAATCCACTCTTATTATAACTGTCTTCAAAAAAATATATATTTTTTAAATCCCCGTCTATCATATGTGGCATGCAATTTCTTTCAAATCCACGCAAATTATATCTTCTTCTTTCTATCTTTCTCGAGAAAAATTTACGCCTATCATATGTCGCATGTAATTATTTTAAATAGGAGCCTGAAGAAAATATATTTTCTTTTTTAAAAAATCAATGAGGAAAAAATATTTTATACCCTTCACCACACTGTGGTACAGGGTATAATGTCTTTGTGCATATGTTTGTAACAGGCAAAAATAATCGAGATAGACCCATGGTTCTTTTTGAGAATATGCATAGAATCAATTTCTGAGTCGATGCATAAATCGACCGTCTGTCCATGTTAAATTGTAAACAAAGTACAGGTCGCATTTATGATCCGAATTGGAAGGAATTTGGCACAGCTCATTTGTTTGGCCCGAGGACGAACCCTATTGAAATTGGAAAAAATCGGTTCAGATTTAGATATAGCTCCCTGAAGCACAAAAGTCCCTATATAATTTGGCATAGAGTCTTGAATTAGGTCCAAAATAATGTGTGCCAAGTTTCGAGAAAATCGGTTCAGATTTAGATATAGCTCCCATATATAGTTTCGTCCGATTTAAAGTAAATGGTGCCCCAAAGTCCCTGTATATCTTTCGATTTGCACGAAATTCTGCATAGAGTACTAAATTAGGTCTAGTATGACGTGTGCCAAGATTTATATATAGCTTCCATATATATTTTCGTTCGATCCAAGTTAAATGGGGCTCCAGAGACACAATATCATTCGATTTGCACGAAATTAGTGCATAGGGTACTGAATTGGGTCCTGAATGATGTGTGCTAAGTTTCGTGCAAATCGGTTCTAATTTAGATATAGCTACCATAAATATATATTCGTCCGATTTAAGGTAAATGGTGCACTAAAGTCCCTAGAAACCTTTCGATTTTCATGTAATTTGGCACAGCGTACTGAATTACGTCTAAAATGATGTGTGCTAAGTTTCCTAAAAACCGGGCCAAATTTAAATATAGTTCCCATACATATTTTCGTCCGATATAAGGTAAATGGTGCACCAAAGCCTCTATATATCTTTCGATTTGCACGAAATTTGCACAGCATACTGAATTGAGTGTAGAAAAATGTGCCTTTAGTTTCGTGACATTTGATTCAGATTTAGATATAGCTCCCATGTACACTATCTTCGGATTTTATGTAAATGGTGCACCAAAGTCCCTATATATCTTTCGATTTGGACGAAATTTGGCGTAGGGTACGGAACCAGGCCCAGAATAATGCGTGCTAAGTTTTGTGAAAATCAGTTCAGATATAGATATAGCTCCCATATAGGTTTTTGTTGGATTTAACGTAAATGGGACACCAAAGTCCCTTTATATCTTTCGATTTACACGAATTTTGGTATAGCGCATTGAATTAAGTAGAGAGTGATGCTAAGTTTCGTGAAAATCGTTTCAGATTTAGATATAGCTCCATATATTTTAAACAAAGAAGCATTCCAAATAGCGTGTGTAAGGTTTGCTTTAAATCCATTTACAAAATTTGGAATAGGTTGCAGAATGACATATGTTGGGATTGAGGTTAGTCGGTTTACTTATAGATAAAGATCGCATATTTAAGTTCGTTCAATTTAATGTCAGTGTTTTTTCGAAAAGGTGCAGTCTGTTAGGATTCATATGGAGAATATACCCAAAGTGGTGAAGGGTGTCATATAGTCGACCCAGTGCGACTTTACTACTTTCCTTACTGGTTTATAAGCGCCGAATGCATTCCCTTCTTATAAACTTCCTGGAGATCTTCGCACATTCTGTTAACCCATTTTTTTAAAATTCACATACATAGCATCACTATGCTGCCACATTCATATGTTTTCCATCTCCATTTTGTTCTGCCTCCAGAGAATTTTACCTGATTTCTCAACAGAGTCACAATTGAAGCAACAGCTATAATTGAAAGTGTGCCACTCGTAAGTGGCATTTGCGGTAATGTTTCACATTGTTTGCAAAGTAACATCACGAGTATGGTGCTTCATAATAATTGAAGTGGGTTTGCCTTGATGACTGGCATGGCAGCATTCCGACCATACGAACTCTGGCAACGTTGTACCAAGGAGAACTTTTAATTTTTTTCTGTTGCTTTTGTTTCACACTCTTGCTTTGCCCCGCTCTCGCTGTTAATAGATTGATTTCAACTAATTGGTATTGCCATGATTATGTTTTAACAGTTATCGTTTAGCACTTGATTTTGTTTTTAATTGATGGTTTCACTTTTTTTCGAGCGTGTGTGTGTGTGTGTGTGAAAATAACGACGACATCGAAATGACGACGCCATTGATTGCTGCTGTTGCATCTTTGTTATTTGCCCTAGTTAAAGCTAATTGGAAGGTACAGATGAATGAACTTTTATTGCATTACCTAACATCGATAAGTTAGTTAATAGGTGGAACATTTTTTTTAACAAGTTAATTAAAGTTTTGTGTTTTTGGAAAGCATTTTTGGCTTTGGTAAGGGGAACCAATTTTGTGGGACAATAGATCATCTTGAAATGGAAAATAAGGGATTATAACATGGCAACAATATAAACAACATTATATTACAAGGAAGTGTTGTAATGCACTTCACGCCCTCTGGTAGAGCTACAGAGTTTAAAGAATGGAATGCCAAAATGCGATCTGAAGCAAAGAGCTTTAATAGAGGAACTTTTTTGCTTCATATCGTATATAGACACTACATTCTTCCTTACAGGTAGTATATGGTGACTCCCTTCAGGTAGGTAGGGAGAAATGCTACATGTAGTCGGTGGAGACTTCATTCAGGTAGTCTATAAAACTTCCTTCAGGACTTCCAGCAGGTAGGCTATGGAGACTCCCTTCGGTAGTCTATCGATATTTCCTTCAGCTCAGATCAAGACTGCGACAACGTTCCACTCGATGAATCCTTTTATATACAAATCAGTGTTAATCCCACCCCTCCAGGAATTGCATATATTAAAAGCCTTTAAACCCATTTTGCAATTACCACAACTGGACCTATTCGCAACGATCGATTTGAAGCAAAGAGCTTTAATAGAGGAACTTTTTTTGCTTCAGATCGTATATAGGCACTATATTCTTCCTTGCATGTAGTCTATGGAGGCTACCTTCAGGTAGCCTATGGAGAAATGCTACAGGTAGTCGGTGGAGACTCCATTCAGGTAGTCTATAAAATTTCCTTCAGGTCGTCTATAAAGACTTCTGCAGGTAGGCTATGGAGACCCCCTTCAGATAGTCTATCGATAATTCCTTCAGCTCAGATCGAGACTGCGACAATGTTCCACTCCTTTTATATACAAATCAGTTTTAATCCCACCCCTCCAGGAATTCCAACTTTTACATATTAAAAGCCTTTAAACCCCATTTTGCAATTACCATAAATTGGACCTATTCGCAACGTTCGTAAAACCCACAAAAATAAATTGCATTTTATGGTAACCCAAAAACTTTGTCTGTCGAAGATATTAAAATTGAAATGTCTTAAAATGTTTTTTTTTTGTCTTCGAAGAGATTGAATGTTTTGCCACACTCTTAACCTTCGACATCTGCTGATGATTGCTAGCCATTCTCTGTTTGAGAGATCTCTTTCGTGGTGAGGTAGTTTTTCAAAACTTCCATTCAATTAAAAGTACGCATGTTTTTAATTGGATTTAAAATTTTACGTAAATGTTTTTAGTACGTTTCTCTAACAAAAAGAATATAACCACCAAAGAATTCCATAATAGCATAGCATACGCGAACTTTCTTCCATCTCACCCAAGAACACTCGTACAAACATTCTAAAGGGGGGTAGTTGTGGAAGCCACAAGCATTCATTACCAAGTTCTTTACTTTGATTTTGAAATTTGATTGCTTTGTATAAATGAATGGGCGTGAATGTGTGTGTGTGTGTATAGATGTGTATGACAATTTACATTTCTGGTAGCTCTTTGCCTTTATGTTTCTCCATTTTGTTTTGCGACCTTATGGCCACATTGATGGAACAAACACATTGTTTGGCCAATTTGGAAAATATATTTTCATTTTTACTGTGTGTACGGCTTGCAATGCAATCTTCCAAAACTTTCCACTGAAGCTGTAGAACTATATAAGGCTTTGGTATTTTATCTATGGCCCCGGACTACAACCTCCAGTTCCTCTTTTAGTGAAAATATTTAAATAAGTGTTGGAAAAACGAATCCTACAAAAAATAGCAACAACTTTCTAGAACAATTATTACAAATTATTATTAAAAGTTTTGCAAAGAAATTTCACAGCACCAACAACAACAAACATCATAGCCGTGATAGATATAACAACGAGTTTTGCCATTTGACTTGGTTGAATGGATGAGTGGGTGGCTGGTTGACTGGCTGCCACATGCCAAAAATCGACAGCCAGCAGGCAAACAAACGCTAGCATAGACGACGCCATGACCATCATCTGCCATAACATCGATCGTCCGACCCAAAGCAAATGGAAAATTTATAAATTTGATTTTACACTAGACTGAAATACGATTTCTCCTCACTATAACACAAAGCATATTGTTTTGTGCGCTACAGTGGAGAGGGGAGGTAGGTTTAGTTTATTAAACGATATGTAGTGACATGACATACTTCAGTTCGTTAAAAAAAAAACTCCTGCTTCAGTTTATATACATTTTTCAGCTCACATTAGCTCGTCCATAAGGACCACATAGACAGCTAAAAATCTCCTTAAACTCATCTATACAGATTTTTTATAGTAGTTTTTCTGTACTACGTCCTCCTCCTATATATATCGACTGCTGCCAGTACTCATCTATTAGGATATTTTCAGCTCGTATATAAAGACTCACTCACTCACTAGATCGTCTATAAATACTCTTTTTAACTCATCTAGTAGAACATTTTTCAGTTCGACTATAAAGACTCACTTCAGGTCATCTACAAAGCCCTCCTTCAGCCACACTGTGAAGACTCCTTGCATCTCGATTATAAAATTTCTTCCAAGTCGTCTATAAGCTTCTCTTTAGCTCGCCTATAACACTTCATCCTCCAGATCGTCTATAAATACTCTTTTTAACTCGTCTAGTAGGATATTCTTCAGCTAGTTTATAAAGGATCCCCTTAAGCTATTGTGTTTAGATACTATTCAGCTCGTCTATAAACACTTCCTCTATTGAGTACTAAATAACTTCATCAATCAATTCTCCAGCTCGTACATAAAACTCCTCCAGCCCCTTTATGAAAACATCCTTCCGATCACCTATAAAGACTCCCTTCATCTCACATAGTATGGCACCCTTCAGTACGTCTATAAAAACTCCCTGCAATTCGTCTACAAGACTCTCTCCACCATGTCTATAAAGTCTCTTTTCAACACGTCTTAAATGACTCAATACAGCTCGTCTAAAAATATTTCTTCCTGCTGGTCTTTTAGACTCCCTCCAGCTCGTTTATAAAGGTGGCCTAATGATCGTCTATAAAAACTCCATATTTTAATATATAGATGCTCTTCAAACTAACTCCAGTTCGTATGAAAAAAAATCTCCTCCAGCTCGTCTCTAGAGACCACCCTCGTCTATGGAGACTCCCTTCAAATCGTCTATAGATAATCCCTTCAGTTCGCCAGCTAAGACTCCCTTCAGTCCGCATATAGAGAATATCTTCAGATCGCCTACAGAAAGTCCCTTAAGCTTTCCTATAGAGAAAACCTTTAGAACTCTTTCAGCTCGCCTAAAGAGAATCCCTTTAGTTTGCCTGTACGGAACTCCCTCCAGGTCACCTATAGAGCTTGCCTAAAGGGACTCCCTTCAACTCGTCTAAAGAGACTTTCTTCAGGTCGGGTATAAAGACAACCCTATGCTGGACTATAAGTACTCCCCACAGCTGGACTACAAGGACTCTCCTCCGCTCGTCATTGAAGCCCCTTGACTTGAGCCTATGAAGAAATATTTTGAAATATTTCCTTTAGGGTATCTTTAGTTACCACGTTGCCGTGATTGACCTTTATTATGGACTTTTTCAGATTTTTCTGTATGTTTTTCGGAAAATTGCTATTCATTCTTTGCCTCGTGTTCCTTGTTGTTGTTATTAATGCTGCTGCTGTTGTTGTTGGCTGTACTGAGGATTTAAACTATTATAACTTGTGTTGTTTGCCGTACTTTGCCTAAATGGCCAGAAAATTTAAAGCCAAAAACTTTGAGGCCAAAAACTTTTTCAACTGCTGCTGCAGCAGTTGAATCGGTACAAACACCAGGAGAAAACGAGAAACCATAGTCATGGTCCAACAATGGGTTATGTTGGCTAGCATAACAGCAACCGGCAACCGAAACAGCAGTACCAAATCATTCAAATACAAAAACAGGTCATAAAGGTCATTAAACAAAAAACCAACAAAGTTTATGATATAACAACGACAAAAACAACAAGAACAACAACAGCAATAATATCAACATAATATTTGGGAAAGAGCAAAAAGAATAACAATTCCTTGTTTTTTTCGAAAAAAAATAAAAAAAAACATCGCAAAAGTGAAGCCAAGGCGGGAGGAAGACACAGAAGCCGAAATGAAATATGAAATAACAAAATGTAAAAAAACACATACATACATCACTATGTGAATGGGTCCATAGAGGGGCATCGGAAAAGTCCAGTGTGCTTCACAAAGTGTAACCAGTGGCCAGTGGAAAACAAACTGTCCAGCCACAAGAGCTTACAACATGGGCTTATATGTAGTTTTCGAAAGCAATAATAACAGTAACGGCATACCATGTTTGTTGATGTTGTTGCATATGAAAACAAACATTTTGTGGCCATTTTTGTCTGAATGAATTTCAGAATGAGGTAACTCTTCACATTTTTCCATGAAATATCAAAATTAATGGAAAACAAAAAGTACAACAACAGCAACGGGGTGGTCTTATGGCATGGAAATATTTAACCCTTAAATGATGCTATATGCCCATTGCGTTGAAGGAGAGAACGTATGGAAATTATTGGGGGCAAGAGGAGAGTAAAATTATTAAGTGGGTCTCCTGGGACATAATTACGTAGTACAAACTTCAATACAGAGACTTTATTAAGCAACAGTTCTCACCCTATTCCGTATTCTCAGCTGGTCTATAGACCTTCAGTTTGTATGTGGATATACATATATCTCATATACAAAAATGTGTCTATGATCACGTACCTTAAGCCAATAAGTTTGTTTTTAGGGGCTCCACTCAGGCAATCTATTTAAACTCACCCCACGCTGACTATGGAGAATCACTTCAGCTCATCTATTCAGAATCTCCTAAGACAGTCTATGGGGAACCCTTGAAATCGTCAATTCAAAATCCTATCAGGCTCTCGGTAGTGATTTCCCGTAGACTTCCCAGCATTTGGGAAAATATATAGAGACTCCCTGATCCAGCTCGTCTTTATAAACTCCCTGCTTTAGCTCGTCTATACAAACTCCCTGCTTCAGCTCGTCTATACAAACTCCCTGATTCATCCCACCTCCTTGTCCTCCATTTTTTCTGTGAAGACTCCCTGATACTCTATAAAGGCTCCCCGATCAATTAGTCAATCGATTACCTGACCTTCAGGTCGTCTATAAACACAACCTGCTTCAGCTGCTCTATGAAAACTCTTAGTTCGTCTATACAAATTTCCGGATTCATGTCCTCTACTGAGACTTCCCCGCTTCATCTCTTTCATAAAAACTCCCAGATATTTTGCTCATCCATAGGGACTATCTCCTAACTACTTACCCCTCCCTCATAATCTGTATTCCATCGCAAGAGAATGAAACGTTTGTTAAATAGATAAAAAGGCTAGAAGAATTCCGAGAAATTGTTGTGGAATAAAGCTCAAGTAATATTTTGATAACTCAAACGCTACTTCTTTATGGTCAATGGCGTAGCTCACCAAGATTCTAGGCCAGATATTTAATGCCTGGTCAGTTTGCCAGGGTTTGAAGTTGTATCCCAATATTTACTGCAACCCTCTACGCCAATGTCCCCGTCCTACCTTCTGTTGTTTGGTGCTACCTCCCACTTGGTAAAAATGTGTTACTTCTGAATGTTGTTTTGTTGCTGTTTTTTTTTGTTTCGTTTGTACAAATATTGTTAGCCATGTTTACTGAAATACATATTTTACACCGGCGGCATCTTCATCGTTGTCGGAGTACTCGTGCCCAGTACACTCCCTCGCTCCCGTTTTTTCCAAATACTTACTATGAACATCGTTTTCACCGTCAGAACGTTCTGCTTTCAGTCGTCTAATGGTTGTTGGCAATGCCTTTTGTTGTTGTTGTTATAATTTCTGTTACTGTTGTGTTGGTTTTCCAGCCTGTTTTACTTCACGAAATTTGGTTGTTCCGACTTCTGCCGTTGTTATTATTGTGCAATCATCGCACCGGGTGTAAAATAAGAAAATATTGAAACTTTGTTTCCACATATTTTGCCGCTCTTGGTGTTGTTGTTATTGTAACGAAATGAAATTTCACACAAACACACTGGCAAATTTGTATACACATAAAATTCATAGCCTACCCCACCACCGAATCCAACAGCCTCTTGCCAAAATCAACAAAGGAGGTCATTTTAACGGCAGTCATAACCAGTCATAGAGCTGCAGGGAGAGTTTTCTTTTGTTTCAGGGGTATTTTTTCGCAGGGGAATGCAGGCTTAAAATGTTGTTGTGGCCAACAATTAAAAATTGTTCGCTTCAAACTATTACAGCTGAAGCTATTTTTTTTGGTAAGGGGCGATTTTACATGAACACCATGTGGTTACAAGTTTTTTGGATTTTTTTCTTTTACTTGGAGTTTGAACGTAAATTTGTATAGATGTTTTTTCTTTTTTTTTGAGTTTGTAAAACCAAACGAAGGAACAATTTCATTTAAGTAGACGCAGATTTTTATGGTTAGTGTTTTTCCTTATATTTTTTTGTGCGCTCCTTGAAAAGTAATAAAACCATTTGAGTATTTTTGTAAGTTTTCATATTGTTATTTTGTTACTGCCATAAAATTGTTATAACATTTCTGTACAATTGCAAAACGTTGTTTTTTGGCATGTTAGCTTGGTTGTTGGTTGAATAATTGTTAAAAGAATTTATATTTTTAAGAGATGAAATTCTGGAAAGTTCAGATTTTACAGAGAGGAAGAAGACGAGACGAGCTGACGTAGGGAGTCTATATAGACGAGCTGAAAGGAGACTTTATAAAGAGCTGAAGGTACTCTATGTAGCATGCTGAATGGAGTCTTGATTGGCCACCTGAAGTGAATCACTATAGACGGGACGAAGGATATCCCTATATACCAGCTGAATGGAACATCAATAGGCGAGCATGGGGGATTGTCTATAGACGAGCTGAAAGAAGTCTCCTTCAATTCGTCTATAGGGATCTCTATAGACGAATTGAAGGGCATTTTTACAGATGATATGAACAAAGTCTCCTACAGACCAGCTAAAGGGAGAGTCTATAGACGGGCTGAAGCAGGGAGTCTCTATAGACGAGCTGAAGCAGGGAGTCTCTATAGACGAGTTGAAGCAGGGAGTCTCTATAGAGGTCATAGAAGACCATCAGGTCTTCTCAATGAAGACCATCAGGTCTTCTCATAGAAGACCATCAGGTCTTCTCATAGAAGACCATCAGGTCTTTTCATAGAAGACCATCAGGTCTTTTTATAAAAGACGATTAGGTCTTCTCATAGAAGACCATCAGGTCTTCTCATAGAAGACCATCTTGTCTTCTCATATATAGATCACTAGCCTTCTGATAGGAGACCATCTTGTCTTCTCATATATAGATCACTAGCCTTCTGATAGGAGACCAAAAGGTCATTGTATAGCATATCAATAAGCCTTTTAATAGAAGACTCATGTGACTTTTGATGGAAGACTACTAGATAGTCTTATAGAAAACTAAAAATTCTTCTTGAAGCAGCGGAACAAGTTGTCATTTTATAGCAAACCGATGGGTTTCCTTATAAAGAAACCAATAAGGAAAGTAGTAAAGTCGGACTGGGCCGACTATATGATACCCTCCACCACTTTGGGCATATTCAGCATATGTATCCTAAAGTCGAAATTATATATGGAAGCTATACTATATCTATATATGAACCGATTTCAAGGTAACTTATCAGAGATTAATTTATATTAACTTCAGTACGTTGTGTCAATCGGCCTAGCTATGGATCGTTAGTGCGCCATTTACTTAAAATCGGACTGAAATATATATAGAGGTCTATGTAAATCTGAACCGATTTTCACGAAACTTAGCACACATCATTCCAGACTTAATTCAGAACGCTATGCCAAAATTCATGCAAATCGAAAGATTTTCAGGGACTTTGGTGCTCGATTTACCAAAAGTCGGGCGAATCTATATATGGGAGCTATATCTAAATCTGAACCGATTTTCACGAAACTTAGCACACATCATTCTAGACTTAATTCAGTTCACTATGCCAAAATTCGTGCAAATCGAATGATTTTCAGGGACTAAAGTCCGAAAATCGGACAAAATTATATATGGGAGCTATATCTAAATCTGAACCGATTGTTCCCAATTTCAATAGGGTCGTCCTTGGGCCAAATAAATGAGCTGTGCCAAATCGGATTATAAATGCGACCTATACTTTGTTTACAATTTAACATCAACAGACAGACAGACGGACGGACGGACATGCATAAATCGTCTCAAAACGTGATTCTATGCATATTCTCTAAAGGAACAGGTTTTCATTTTATAGCAAACCGATGCGTTTCCTTATAAAAAAAAAACAAAAACAGATTTCTTACAGAAGTTCTATATAAAATCCAATAGATCCTCTTATAGAAGACCAATTGTACACATTATAAAATACCAATGTATATATTTTTATAGGGGGCCTAAGTGTCTACTTCTAGAAGTCCAATATGTTTTCTTAAAAAATACCAATAAGTTCAGTCGTATCCTTTTCCATTGCACTCCTTCGATTCACAGCAACAATTGCAAAACTTTATTATTTGCCCTAACTTTAAGCTGTCAATTATACGAATTTAAAAGAAAATCGCTTACAAATTTCCAATTGTTCTGCATTTTCCTCATGCCATTCAATGTTAGAAGCATTAGCACAACAACAACGATAAGGAAAACAAAAGCAGCTTTACGAAGATAGTTTATGCTGTTAATTAATCTTCTTTTAAGTTTTTGGTATTATTCCACAAAAATCTTCTTCCACAAAGTTTCCGGTTGGCACAGTAGCTGTGGCAGGAGTCAATAGTGGATATTTAATCCATTGCTTCTGGAGTTGTTGCTATTGTTGTTTTTGGTTAGCGAATATTATACGTTTGTTGCTTCGCAGCATTGTGACGGTACATGGTTTGCTGCTGATGGTGTGACGATGACGATGTTGAGACGGTGACGACTACGGCAATGGTTGGATTATGGTCGCTGTTGGTTGTGTGTTTTGTGCTTTTGTTGCCACACGATTTTCTGTAATAATCATGAAACGAATTATCAGAGCGGCAGAGATGGAGAGTCATGACAACAATGTACAGCATTCCACTACGTTCGCTCTAATTAAAAAACAAAAATTTGTGTGTGTGCTGTCATCAATGGCAGCTGACGTTTGACATCATTAGACAGTCAACTGACAACCAGCTACTAGCCATTCCGCGTATTTGGCAAAATATTACTTTAGCTAAAATTGTCGTTGTTTTATTTTTTTGTTCCTTTGATGTTGTTATTGTCTCCACTGCCTTGGTGGCCGACAACACGTTTTATGTGATTTTTTTTTTTTATTGCAACAAAGCAAAGCATTCTTTTTTGTTTCTAAAACTAAAAACTCTTGATGTTGTAGAAAAAAACTAACCACGCTGATGTTTACTTTCAGTTTCACAAATTTTTCGTTTATCTTTAGCAAAAAAACTTACTGGTGTTTTACAGTTTGCCTTTAATTAAAACAGACCCTCGTAAATGGTTGTTGACCCCATTCGCGTTGACTGTAAAGCAACAGACCGGAAGTTAAATAGATTTTTGTTGTTGCTTTGTTTTGTATTGCAACTATTTGTCCATGCGCATACCTGTTACGTATTATGTGCAGCTATTTTATGGATACTTAAATGCTAGAAAAATTTCGAGATTAAACGCAAGTAAAAATTACACTAAGAAGGGAAGATGAAACCCAGTAAAGAAAGTTCAAAAGTCGGACGAGCCGACTATATTTGTTACCCTTCACCCCTTTGGGTACATACAAGAGATGCTAATATATTCAATATCCTGTGGATAGAATAGACATTGCATCCTTGGAGGACCATTGAGATAGAATCGGGCGAAATTAAATGGGTGATCTACATATATAATTGAACCAAATAAAAAAACCATACTTAAATCAATGAAGAATTGTATTTCAATCGGTCAGACTTTACATTTATATAAAATCAGACGGAACTTCATATGGGAGCTATATCTAAATCTGAACCGATTTCAACAAAATTTCGTATACATCAATCTGGAACCAATGCAATACTCTGTGCACAACTTTGTCTCATTCGGGCACATATTGGAAGTTTGTGCATCATTCACATAAAATCGGGCGAAACTATATATGGGAGCTATATTTAAACCTGAACCGATTTCAACAAAACTTGGCTAACATCAATCTAGACCTAATTCAGTACTCTGTGCAAAATTTTGTCTAAATCGGACCAATATTTGGAGTTTGGTGCTCCATTAACATAAAAACGGACGAAACTATATATGGGAACTATATCAACATTTTATGTTATCGTCCTTAGAACAAATAAATAACCTGTATTAGAAAGTGATTCTATGCATATTCCTTGCCTATTACAAACATATGCACACATACATAATACCCTGTACAACAGTGTTGTGAAGGGTATGAGAACTCGGCTAAAATATTCCATCAAACGTGAATTGGGTGGGAACCTATATATGGGGCCTATCTCAGAACATAGACCTATACTGATATGTTTCTGAAAAAAGATCAGTCAGCGCTACACATTCAGAACGTCAAGTAACGCCCACATTGGTTTGAAATTGCTGATAAAATCTTTATAAGGCGAACACAGTGTGCGATACTTAAAAATGGACCTATAATAATCTAGCCTTCTAAATACCGAAAATGGGGTGGTACCATTGTATGGGTACCGATCCTAGTAGTTTTAATAATATGTATGCAAAATCTGAAATATTACGATCTCTTTGAAATCGCGATAGAGATCGTAATATTTCAGAAGGACTTGGGTAAATGGACATAGATGTTTTTATTCTCAAAGAGTACCACAACATCTTCCCATAGAAGGTCATAATATCTTCTCGTAGAAGATCACAAGGTCTTCTCATAGAATACCAAAAGGTTTTCCATGGAATTTCCAATGTCTTCTTATGGAAGACCAAATAACCTTCTCATGGAACACCAAAAAGTCTTCTCACTGAAAATCACAAGACCTTCCTATTGAAAATATCTGCTGATAGAAGACATATTGTTCTTTTCGTAGAAGACGAAGATCTCAAGACCTTCTCGTGGAAGACTAAATAGGTCTTCTCATGGAAGACCACAAGGTTTCTCATGTAAGACCACAAGATTTCTCATGGAAGGCAATGTTGTCATTATCAAAAGCCTATTCATCAAAAGCCTATTCATAGAACAATAAAAAGTCTTCTCACAGAAAATCACAAGGCATTTCCATAGAAAGTATCTGCTGATAGAAGACATAAGGTTTTGTCATAGAAGATATATGATCCTCTAATCGAACGTTCCCTCATCGAATATAACAAGGTCTTCCCATAGAAAAGCAACAAGTCTCCCATGGAAGACCAAAGAGGTCACAACGTTTTTCATGGAAGACCATGATATCTTTTCATAGGAGTCAACGAAGTCTTCTTATGGATGACCAAAAAGCCTTTTCATGGGACACAAAAAAGGCTTCGTTCAGAAAATCACAGGGCCTTCCCATATAAAATATCTGCTGATAGAAGACAAAGGTTATCTTATAGAAGATCACAATGTCCTCTCTCCGAAAATAATAAGGCCTTTTAATAGGAGACCAAAGAAATCTACTCTAAGAAGCCCAAAAAGTCTTTCCATAGAATACCAAAGAGTTTTTCTCATGGACAATGTTTCTCATGGAAGACCAGGATGTTTAGGATCCGAAAAAAAGACTTCTCACAGAAAACCACAAGATCAGAAGATCTTCTATGAGAAGACAACAAGTTCTTCTCCTGTAAGTCCTTCTCGTAGAAGGCACAAAAGCTATCCTATCCAAATATTAATATAGACGACAAAGCCTTTCTCAAAGGAGACAAGGTTATTTGAAAAACCAGGACCACTATTTATTTTTTTCCAAGAGATCAGTTCACAGAAGTTCAACAGGTTTTCTCACAGAGGACCAAACATTATGTTCATAGGCAAATGAATTTAACAATGTTCACCTCAAAGAAACCTAATAAAAAGCCTTTCAGAATGTGGTCGTCTTCTACAACGTTATATATTCTTTATATATTATTTTAACAAATTAATTTAAAAAATTTAACAAATAAGCCTTGAAGTCTTGATTGCTGATCTCTGAAAAACTCTAAAAATACCAGTTTAAATACAGAGTGCTGAATTTATAAATCTCTTTTGAAAGGTTCTGCTGATGTCTGAATTATTGTCCTATATCCAGGATCGGTTCAGATATGAGTGGTGAATTTTTGAAGGATATTGAATTAAATATATTTAAGTCCTCTCGGTTATTGTTTACAAATATTTTAACTACGATACAACATCTGATGGTAGATTACTGGTATTTCTGTCCCAGTGGACCTAATGTTTGACAAAATCTTGCAGATAAACGTCAGAAATTGGTTCTTATTTGGAGAATGTACAGTGTATGGTTCTAGAATATTATTCATTCAAATGTACCCATCTGCCATATCCCATCACTGCATTTTGTAACAAAACTAATGGCAAAAATGACGAGATCGGACCGATAGAGCTTTGAATATTCTTGGAAATAAATTCTGATTTCCAAAATTTTCTAAAATCTTTACATTTGCAACATGAAACCAGTAACATCCACCACCCCATGCTCTGCAATATTGAATTCCCTTGATGTTTCACAGTTAACCAAAAAACCAAAATCGATTTTGTGGTGCATTAGGAAATACAAATTTAGTGGCCAAATCCCATCAAAGGCTTCCTAGTTCCCTCGAACATTTCTTGTATTAAATTTCATTCCACACAGACACCCTCAATGCCGTTGACTTTTAAAGCATTCTCCATTATTTCCACTTATGGCATTTTATTTTCTTCCCTATTCTAAATATGT
The DNA here is from genome assembly GCF_032173495.1 of Musca vetustissima. Classification (NCBI taxonomy): domain Eukaryota; kingdom Metazoa; phylum Arthropoda; class Insecta; order Diptera; family Muscidae; genus Musca; species Musca vetustissima. The sequence continues at coordinate 15,361 of NW_026874493.1, forward strand.
AGACAAAGTGGAAAACAAAACCCGCAGACGTTGTCTTTTTGACTTTCTTTGCTGCTGACACTACATTCGAACATATTCATTCGTATGGGATTTTGGATTTTTGTCCTGCTTTGTTTTCATGGTGTCAACATTCACATACATACTTACATAGCATTCATATGTATAGCTGTCAGACAGATTGTCGCTGTTTATGAAATGCCTACTGTTTGCCAATTTCTGGTTATTGTTCTTGAGGGTTTGTTTTCGTTGTTGTTGGTGTTCTGTTTTTGGTTCTTTAATCAATAGAACAAAAGTTCAAGTATTATTACCATTTTTGTTGGGTATATCATTCGAATGGTGCTAACGAATTGCCCTTGAAAGTTGTGTTTTTTAATGGGTAATCTAAGGAAACGAAAAAATCCACGCTTATTGGTCTATGAGTCCTTAAAAAATTATTTAATAAAACCAAGCCTATTAGTCTAAGAGTCCTTAGAAAAAATTATTTAAAAAATCCACGCCTATTGGTCTATGAGTCCTTAAAAAATTATTTAATAAAACCAAGCCTATTGGTCTAACAGTCCTTAGAAAAAATTATTTAAAAAATCCACGCCTATTGGTCTATGAGTCCTTAAAAAAATTATTTAATAAAACCAAGCCTATTGGTCTAAGAGTCCTTAGAAAAAATTATTTAAAAATCCACGCTTATGGGTCTTTGAGTCCTTAGAACAAATTATTTAAATAATCCACGCCTATTGATCCTATCAGTCCTTAGAAAAAATTATTTAAAAAATCCACGCTTATTGGTCTTTGAGTCCTTAGAAAAAATTATTTAAAAAATCCACGCTTATTGGTCTTTGAGTCCTTAGAAAAAATTATTTAAAAAATCCACGCTTATTGGTCTTTGAGTCCTTAGAAAAAATTATTTAAAAAATCCACGCTTGTTGGTCTTTGAGTCCTTAGAAAAAATT
>NW_026874494.1:0-16137 GCF_032173495.1 Musca vetustissima
TTCATGAAATGTCACCATCTGTTTTAATACCAATTGACGATCTCTATCTGGCGGTACACCGCCAGGCGGCTCCATGGCCCCAGCACGTGGATTGGTGAGCGCCGTTGCCTTCGCCGCCCTGAGTGACCCAATGTGGCACTCGTTTTGTTGTCTTTCTGTCTAAGGCAATTAACTAGGCTTTGTTGATGAGGGGGTAATGAGGGTTAAAGTAAAATAGACGACGTATTAAATTGTTGCCCTTCCTCCGTTAGAAATTTAGCAATGTTTCTGATTCAATGATCCAAGAGGGTGGGGATAGCAAATCAAATTGAAATGCCTTTTTTAATAGTTTAAGATTTCCTTGTCTGTTTTTGTTTTTAGTTTGAGGAAAATTTAATTCCTTTGGGTTTTTATAGGGGGGAATTAAATTAATGTTTTTCGGTTTTGTTCTGAAGAAATAGTTGAGTTTATTATTAAAAATTGTTTCTTATTCAAAGTTTTCTTTTCTGCAAGCTTTGCTGCTTTATTTTCCTTATTGAAGGCAAACACAAGTCATTTCCATTAACCAAATTCCATCATGTCTTTGTGTATAAAAATATTTGCTGGAAAGAGAAAAAAAGGAAAAAAAATGTTATATCTTCAAGGACTATTTCCTCCAAGGCGTGGATTTTTTAAATAAATTTTATCTGGGACTATTTCCTCACAAGGAGTGTTTTTTTATATTTTTTCAAGGACTATTTGGCCACAAGGCGTGGATTTTTTAAATATTTTATTTCAAGGACTATTTGGCCACAAGGCGTAGATTTTTTAAATATTTTATTTCAAGGACTATTTGGCCACAAGGCGTGGATTTTTTAAATATTTTATTTCAAGGACTATTTCCTCACAAGGAGTGCCATTTTTTCAATTTGGCGTGGATTTTTTAAATATTTTATTTCAAGGACTATTTGGCCACAAGGCGTGGATTTTTTAAATATTTTATTTCAAGGACTATTTGGCCACAAGGCGTGGATTTTTTAAATATTTTATTTCAAGGACTATTTGGCCACAAGGCGTGGATTTTTTAAATATTTTATTTCAAGGACTATTTGGCCACAAGGCGTGGATTTTTTAAATATTTTATTTCAAGGACTATTTGGCCACAAGGCCATGGCCACAAAGCGTGGATTTTTTAAATATTTTATTTCAAGGATCTACATAAGCGTGGATTTTTTAAATATTTTATTTCAAGGAACTACATAAGCGTGGATTTTTTAAATATTTTATTTCAAGGACTATTTGGCCACAAGGCGCGGATTTTTTAAATATTTTATTTCAAGGACTATTTGGCCACAAGGCGTGGATTTTTTAAATATTTTATTTCAAGGACTATTTGGCCACAAGGCGTGGATTTTTTAAATATTTTATTTCATGGACTATCAGAACCATAGGCGTGGATTTTTTAAATATTTAAATCAAAGCCATAGGCGTGGATTCTTTTAAATATTTTATTTCAAGGACTATCAGAGCCATTGGCGTGGATTTTTTAAATATTTTTTTCCATTCATCCATAGCCCATTAGGTGTGGATTTTTAAATATATTTTCCATCCACCCATAGCCCATTAGGCGTGGATTTTTTAAATATTTTTTTCCAAGGACTATTTGGCCACAAGGCGTGGATTTTTTAAATATTTTTTCAGAGCCAAGGCGTGGATAAATATTTTATTTCAAGGACTATTTGGCCACATGGCGTTGATTTTTTAAATATTTTATTTCAAGGACTATTTGGCCACAAGGCGTGGATTTTTTAAATATTTTATTTCACTAGGACTATTTTATTTCAATGACTATTTGGCCACAAGGCGTGGATTTTTTAAATATTTTATTTCAAGGACTATTTGGCCACAAGGCGTGGATTTTTTAAATATTTTATTTCAAGGACTATTTGGCCACAAGGCGTGGATTTTTTAAATATTTTATTTCAAGGACTATTTGGCCACAAGGCGTGGATTTTTTAAATATTTTATTTCAAGGACTATTTGGCCACAAGGCGTGGATTTTTTAAATATTTTATTTCAAGGACTATTTGGCCACAAGGCGTGGATTTTTTAAATATTTTATTTCAAGGACTATTTGGCCACAAGGCGTGGATTTGTAAATATTTTATTTCAAGGACTATTTGGCCACAAGGCGTGGAGTTTTAAAATAATTTTCTGCAAGGACTATTTGGCCACAAGGCGTGGATTTTTTAAACATTTTATTTCAAGGACTATTTGGCCACAAGGCGTGGATTTTTTAAATATTTTATTTCAAGGACTATTTGGCCACAAGGCGTGGATTTTTTAAATATTTTATTTCAAGGACTATTTGGCCACAAGGCGTGGATTTGTAAATATTTTATTTCAAGGACTATTTGGCCACAAGGCGTGGAGTTTTAAAATAATTTTCTGCAAGGACTATTTGGCCACAAGGCGTGGATTTTTTAAATATTTTATTTCAAGGACTATTTGGCCACAAGGCGTGGATTTTTTAAATATTTTATTTCAAGGACTATTTGGCCACAAGGCGTGGATTTGTAAATATTTTATTTCAAGGACTATTTGGCCACAAGGCGTGGATTTTTTAAATATTTTATTTCAAGGACTATTTGGCCACAAGGCGTGGATTTGTAAATATTTTATTTCAAGGACTATTTGGCCACAAGGCGTGGATTTTTTAAATATTTTATTTCAAGGACTATTTGGCCACAAGGCGTGGATTTGTAAATATTTTATTTCAAGGACTATTTGGCCACAAGGCGTGGAGTTTTAAAATAATTTTCTGCAAGGACTATTTGGCCACAAGGCGTGGATTTTTTAAATATTTTATTTCAAGGACTATTTGGCCACAAGGCGTGGATTTTTTAAATATTTTATTTCAAGGACTATTTGGCCACAAGGCGTGGATTTGTAAATATTTTATTTCAAGGACTATTTGGCCACAAGGCGTGGATTTTTTAAATATTTTATTTCAAGGACTATTTGGCCACAAGGCGTGGATTTTTTAAATATTTTATTTCAAGGACTATTTGGCCACAAGGCGTGGATTTGTAAATATTTTATTTCAAGGACTATTTGGCCACAAGGCGTGGATTTGTAAATATTTTATTTCAAGGGCTATTTGGCCACAAGGCGTGGAGTTTTAAAATAATTTTCTGCAAGGACTATTTGGCCACAAGGCGTGGATTTTTTAAATATTTTATTTCAAGGACTATTTGGCCACAAGGCGTGGATTTTTTAAATATTTTATTTCAAGGACTATTTGGCCACAAGGCGTGGATTTTTTAAATATTTTATTTCAAGGACTATTTGGCCACAAGGCGTGGATTTGTAAATATTTTATTTCAAGGACTATTTGGCCACAAGACGTGGATTTTTTAAATATTTTATTTCAAGGACTATTTGGCCACAAGGCGTGGATTTGTAAATATTTTATTTCAAGGACTATTTGGCCACAAGGCGTGGAGTTTTAAAATAATTTTCTGCAAGGACTATTTGGCCACAAGGCGTGGATTTTTTAAATATTTTATTTCAAGGACTATTTGGCCACAAGGCGTGGATTTTTTAAATATTTTATTTCAAGGACTATTTGGCCACAAGGCGTGGATTTTTTAAATATTTTATTTCAAGGACTATTTGGCCACAAGGCGTGGATTTTTTAAATACGTTATTTCAAGGACTATTTGGCCACAAGGCGTGGGTTTTTTAAATATTTTGTTTCCAGGACTATTTGGCCACAAGGCGTGGATTTTTTAAATATTTTATTTCAAGGACTATCATACCCACAAGGCGTGGATTTTTTAAATATTTTATTTCAAGGACTATTTGGCCACAAGGCGCGGATTTTTTAAATATTTTATTTCAAGGACTATCATACCCACAAGGCGTGGATTTTTGTAAGTAATTTTCTTCAGAGACTTTCATACCCACAAGGCGCGGATTTTTTTAAGTAATTTTCTTCAAAGACTTTCATACCCACAAGGCGCGGATTTTTTTAAGTAATTTTCTTCAAAGACTTTCATACCCACAAGGCGCGGATTTTTTAAGTAATTTTCTTCAAAGACTTTCATACCCACAAGGCGCGGATTTTTTTAAGTAATTTTCTTCAAAGACTTTCATACCCACAAGGCGCGGATTTTTTTAAGTAATTTTCTTCAAAGACTTTCATACCCACAAGGCGCGGATTTTTTTAAGTAATTTTCTTCAAAGACTTTCATACCCACAAGACGCGGATTTTTTTAAGTAATTTTCTTCAAAGACTTTCATACCCACAAGGCGCGGATTTTTTTAATTAATTTTCTTCAAAGACTTTCATACCCACAAGGCGCGGATTTTTTTAATTAATTTTCTTCAAAGACTTTCATACCCACAAGTCGCGGATTTTTTTAAGTAATTTTCTTCAAGGACTATTATAAAAAATAAGTTTTTTTTTACTTACAATGTTTCATTTTCCCCCGTTCCGTTTGCAGTTAAATCCTTTCAGGTTTTTCGTGTTGTTGTTATCGCCCTCTATGGTTATTTCTACGTAGTTGATGATCTTCACGTGTAAAGTAAATCTCTTGTTGTTTTTGTATAATTACGCTTTGTAGTTGTTGTGGTTGTAAATAAATCTGCAATAAAACAGCTTTGATCGTTGTACTTGTTCACATTACAATTATGATGCTGATGATGGCCTTTGCCCTGGCATTCTTCTATGATGTTGCTGTTATTGTTGTTGTAGTTTTTGTTACCCGTACCGTTGAACTCCTCGAGGAGCATTGGAACATTAGTTTGATATTTGATAGTATTGGTAATGATTTAGCCTGCGTGTCGGTATTAGTGTACAAAGAAGGACGAGTTGTAAAGGTGATGACGGTGGATCTGTTGTCGGATGATTGTAGTAGTGATAGTAGAAGGGGTCAGGGGTGGTGGGTTGGGGTGTGGTGGTTTAAGTTTATTGAAACAATTTAGCTGATACGCAAAATGTTGAAGACAATTGGCTGTTGTGATTCACCACTGGTAGATATGTGCCATCACTTGCCAATGTTTTGAACCTAGAGGAGGTGATTTGAACGATAGACTCAAGGACATGTTCGGTTGCCGTCGACGAGGGTGCCGCAGTGGCTGTTACATAGTTGCTGTAACCGCAAAGGCGTGGAATGCAACCATTAGACAGCTTTGAAAAAGTTCGGCAATGTTTTACTTGTTTCCCTTTACGTTGCTGTTCTGGGTGTCGGATTTTTTTACAACTTTGTTGGCCGCTATGCTGGTGCTGTAGTTGATGAAAATGCTGGTAATGGCTGTGACGCTGGTGTTGCTGGCGCCTACGTTGCAATAAGTCCACTAAGTTGGGTGCTGATTCCTGACAATCGCTATTCGCTGAATTACGTATGCACTGTGAAGGAGTTTTGAAGGGCGGCCCTTGAAGGCTACCAGCCATTATGCGTCATTACAACAAAAGTTTTCGCCAATAAACACACAGTTTGTTTTCTTCGTGCGGTTGTTATTGCTCCTTTTGATTGTTGTTGTGTTCACCTAACAGCTAGCTAGCCCGGCAATTGTTTTCAAAATGAAAAAGTCTATAAATAAATAGAAAGAGAACAAGAGGGAGAAAAAAGCGGGAAATTAGTTTTCTTTTTTTCCGTTATCACAAGAAAAGTTAATTTAAAGCCTTAAGGCCATCAATAAATAGATTGGCTGAAATGGCTAACCATAAATATTGGTTGAATGGTAACAGGAGGAATTTTTATTGCGTTTTCTCTGCGTCATAAATAAGCAAAGGTAGGCAATTTATATCGAAGTTGGTAAATAAGTTTGGCCATTTGGTAAATGTTGTTCGCAAAGTCCTTCATAAGTGGTTATGGCGTTTTTAAATATTCACAATGGGAAAATAGATTATATTCGTGTTTTATAGGCTATGTTAATTGACCTTGGAAAATTTTTATTAAAAATCCACGCCTTGTGGGAAATAGTCCTTGAAGAAATTTTTATTAAAAATCCACGACTTGTGGGAAATAGTCCTTGAAGAAATGTTTATTAAAAATCCACGCCTTGTGGGAAATAGTCCTTGAAGAAATTTTTATTAAAAATCCACGACCTGTGGGAAATAGTCCTTGAAGAAATGTTTATTAAAAATCCACGCCTTGTGGGAAATAGTCCTTGAAGAAATTTTTATTAAAAATCCACGACTTGTGCAAAATAGTCCTTGAAGAAAATTATTTAAAAAATCCACGCTTTGTGCCCAAATTTTCCTTGAACAAATGTATTTAAAAAATCCACGCTTTGTGCCCAAATTGTCCTTGAAGAAATGTATTTAAAAAATCCACGCTTTGTGCCCAAATTGTCCTTGAAGAAATGTATTTAAAAATCCATGCTTTGTGCCCAAATTGTCCTTGAAGAAAATTATTTAAAAAATCCACGCCTTGTGAGGAACTAGTCCTTGAAGAAATTTATTTAAAAAATCCACGCCTTGTGGGGAACTAGTCCTTGAAGAAATTTATTTAAAAAATCCACGCCTTGTGAGGAACTAGTCCTTGAAGAAATTTATTTAAAAAATCCACGCCTTGTGGGGAACTAGTCCTTGAAGAAATTTATTTAAAAAATCCACGCCTTGTGGGGAACTAGTCCTTGAAGAAATTTATTTAAAAAATCCACGCCTTGTGGGGAACTAGTCCTTGAAGAAATTTATTTAAAAAATCCACGCCTTGTGGGGAACTAGTCCTTGAAGAAATTTATTAAAAAAATCCACGCCTTGTGGGGAACTAGTCCTTGAAGAAATTTATATAAAAAATCCACGCCTTGTGGGGAACTAGTCCTTGAAATAAAATATTTAAAAAAAATGCACGCCTTGTGGGAACTAGTCCTTGAAGAAATTTATTTAAAAAATCCACGCCTTGTGGGGAACTAGTCCTTGAAGAAATTTATTTAAAAAATCCACGCCTTGTGGGGAGCTAGTCCTTGAAGAAATTTATTTAAAAAATCCACGCCTTGTGGGGAACTAGTCCTTGAAGAAAATTATTTAAAAAATCCACGCCTATGGCCTAATTGTCCTTGAAGGACTTTTTTTTTAAAAAATCCACACTTTTTGGAGAAAATCATTTAAATAATCCGCCGCCCTTGAAAAATAACATTTAAAAATCAATATTTGAAAAAATTTTAAATAAATACGCTTTTTATTGTTGTCCTCCTTTCAATTAGCAGCCGTTTTGATTTGCATGTACTCAAACAATTTGTTTATCGCAATAACACACAATTCTGCACACATACATAACCCATTTGTTTGTTTTAGCTTTCTTCCTTCTTTTTTCTGCTTTTTCAAACCAAATCGTAAAAAGCCAATTGAGTTTTTTTATTTTTATCCCGATAAATATCCTTTATTGACAAAACTTATTAATCCGATTGTGAGCGCGGCACAATTCCTCAATTTACATAAATAAATACATGTGCAAACAATTTTGATATATACCACAAACATAGAAGCGCGCACACCCCGCACATGCCAAACACAAACATAACGGCTTCCTTGTACAACTCTTTTTTTCCTCTTTTCTGGATGATGCTTATAAACAAAGCTAAAATCACAAACATACACACATATACACACAGTAGAAAAAATTCAATAAATTTTACACACACACACAAAATAGCTGTACATGAAAACAAAACAGAAAAAAATTTCCATTTAGCCTCATGGTATTAAAGATTTGAAGATAAATTGTGTTGATTGTCCCCAGATTTAACATATATACATATATATGTTTTGACAAAATAAAGAAAATATGTGTATGTATGTAGTTTTAATATTGAAAATCTCTTGTGTCACACATGTCTGGAGGAAAACGCCATGGCTTATAGGAAATCGGCCAGACTAGATTAGATTGTTGTCACTTAAATGGTATGTATGTAATACACATACATGGATACATATCTACGTAGATTTTTTTAGGAATATTTTTCCTCGAGGTCCAATACAAGTCGTGGATTTATTAAAGAATATTTTTTTCAAGGGCCCACACAGGCATGGATTTATTGAAGAAGACTTTTTTCAAGGACCCAAATAGGCGTGGATTTATTAAATAAGACTTTTTTCAAGGACCCACACAGGCGTGGATTTATTAAAGAAAAATTCTTCAAGGACCCACACAGGCGTGGATTTATTAAAGAAACATTGTTCAAGGACCCACACAGGCGTGGATTTATTAAAGAAACATTGTTCAAGGACCCACACAGGCGTGGATTTATTAAAGAAAAATTCTTCAAGGACCCACACAGGCGTGGATTTATTAAAGAAAAATTGTTCAAGGACCCACACAGGCGTGGATTTATTAAAGAAAAATTCGTCAAGGACCCAAACAGGCGTGGATTTATTAAAGAAAAATTCTTCAAGGACCCAAACAGGCGTGGATTTATTAAAGAAAAATTGTTCAAGGACCCACACAGGCGTGGATTTATTAAAGAAAAATTGTTCAAGGACCCACACAGGCGTGGATTTATTAAAGAAAAATTGTTCAAGAACCCAAACAGGCGTGGATTTATTAAAGAAAAATTGTTCAATAACCCACACAGGCGTGGATTTATTAAAGAAAAATAATTCAAAGACCCAAACAGGCGTGGATTTATTAAAGAAAAATTGTTCAAGGACCCACACAGGCGTGGATTTATTAACGAAAAAAAATTGTTCAAGGACCCAAACAGGCGAGGATTTATTAAAGAAAACATTTTCAAGGACCCAAACAGGCGTTGATTTATTAAAGAAAACATTTTCAAGGACCCAAACAGGCGTTGATTTATTAAAGAAAAGTTGTTCAAGGACCCACACAGGCGTGGATTTATTAAAGAAAAAATGTTCAAGGACCCACACAGGCGTGGATTTATTAAAGAAAAAATTATTAAGGACCCACACAGGCGTGGATTTATTAAAGAAAAAAAAATTGTTCATGGACCCAAACAGGCGTGGATTTATTAAAGAAAAATTGTTCAAGGACCCACACAGGCGTGGATTTATTAAAGAAAAATTGTTCAAGGACCCACACAGGCGTGGATTTATTAAAGAAAAATTGTTCAAGGACCCACACAGGCGTGGATTTATTAAAGAAAAATTCTTCAAGGACCCACACAGGCGTTGATTTAGTAAAGAAAAATTCTTCAAGGACCCACACAGGCGTGGATTTAGTAAAGAAAAATTTTTCAAGAACCCACACAGGCGTGGATTTATTAAAGAAAAATTCCTCAAGGACCCACACAGGCGTGGATTTATTAAAGAAAAATTTTTCAAGAAACCACACAGGCGTGGATTTATTAAAGAAAAATTTTTCAAGAAACCACACAGGCGTGGATTTATTAAAGAAAAATTCTTCAAGGACCCACCAGGCGTGGATTTATTAAAGAAAAATTCTTCAAGGATCCACACAGGCGTGGATTTAGTAAAGAAAAATTGTTCAAGAACCCACACAGGCGTGGATTTATTAAAGAAAAATTCTTCAAGGACCCACACAGGCGTGGATTTAGTAAAGAAAAATTCTTCAAGGACCCACACAGGCGTGGATTTAGTAAAGAAAAATTCTTCAAGGACCCACACAGGCGTGGATTTAGTAAAGAAAAATTCTTCAAGGACCCACACAGGCGTGGATTTAGTAAAGAAAAATTGTTCAAGAACCCACACAGGCGTGGATTTATTAAAGAAAAATTCTTCAAGGACCAACACAGGCGTGGATTTATTAAAGAAAAATTCTTCAAGGACCAACACAGGCGTGGATTTATTAAAGAAAAATTCTTCAAGGACCAACACAGGCGTGGATTTATTAAAGAAAAATTGTTCAAGAACCCACACAGGCGTGGATTTAGTAAAGAAAAATTGTTCAAGGACCCACACAGGCGTGGATTTATTAAAGAAAAATTCTTCAAGGACCCACACAGGCGTGGATTTAGTAAAGAAAAATTGTTCAAGGACCCACACAGGCGTGGATTTATTAAAGAAAAATTGTTCAAGGACCAACACAGGCGTGGATTTATTAAAGAAAAATTCTTCAAGGACCCACACAGGCGTGGATTTAGTAAAGAAAAATTCTTCAAGGACCCACACAGGCGTGGATTTAGTAAAGAAAAATTCTTCAAGGACCCACACAGGCGTGGATTTAGTAAAGAAAAATTCTTCAAGGACCCACACAGGCGTGGATTTAGTAAAGAAAAATTTTTCAAGGACCCACACAGGCGTGGATTTAGTAAAGAAAAATTCTTCAAGGACCCACACAGGCGTGGATTTAGTAAAGAAAAATTCTTTAAGGACCCAAAATGCCTCAAATACTTATAGGAAACTAATATTATTTTATGAACTTAAATGAATATTTTCTATGGATGGAAAAAAGTTTCCTAGAAAAGTTTTTTTCTTTTGCTCCTTTTTTGAGTTTTTCCTATTTTTCTTATATACGTTTCTTTTGGAAAATTGCTTTCATTTGTACTAATGGTTACGTTTATGTGATGGCACTCAAAGTAATGGATGTTGTTAGGTTCATATGTGAATGTCTGTTTGACGGCATTTGTGTGTGTGTCTTCTGTGTTTTGTATTTGTATGACTGTAGATGTGTTAGAATTTACTTTGTTTCGTTAATGGTAGAACACTAATTATTTCTTTTAGGGGTAAAAAGTATTTAATGTTCAAATTTCCGTTTCTGTTTCTTTGTCTTTCTTTTTAGATAAATGGTAAATGTAATGTGTGAGGATTTTCGGGATTAAGAACATGGAGTAATGGAAAGAGGTAAGTTCTGAAAATATAACAATAAATTCTTAAATTAGTAGGACTCGCGGCGGATTCCTAATTTTTAAGGGACCATAAACAGGTTACTAGGCGTGGAGTTTTTAAAAATATTTTTCAAAGACAATTAATAGGGGTGGAGTTTTTAAACATATTTTTCAGAGACCATTACTACGCGTCCTTAACTAGGGGAATTTTTAAAATTTTTTTAAGGGGCACTGAATAAGGTACTGAATAAGGTCTCGAACGATGTATGTTAAATTTCGTGAAAATCGGTTCAGATTTAGATATAGCTCCCATATATATTTTCGTCCTATTTAAGGTAAAAAGTGCACCTATATCTTTCGATTTGCACGAACTTTGACGTAGCGTACTCAATTAAGTCTAGAATGATGTCTGTAAAATTTCGTGAAAATCGGTTCAGATTTAGATATAGCTCCCATATATATTTTCGTCCGATTTATTGTAAATGGCGTCGTCCGATTTATTGTAAATGACGTCGTCCAATTTTGCACAAAATTGGCACAAGTGTTGCACAACGTACTGGAGTTATAATAGTCTAGAAGTTGGATATAAGCACCAAGATGGGCCCAATCAGCACAAAATTGTGCATTACGTACTGAAGTTACTTAACATAACGTGTGGAAAGTTTACTTGATATATATGTATATATATATATATATATCCTTTAAATTGATTTGCGTAATTTTGTCTCTGATCCTTCAATAATTCGACGTGTGTTAGGATTCATCTGTTGGATATACCCAAAGTGGTGAAGGGTATCATATAGTCGGCCCCGTCCGACTTTACTACCTTTCTTAGAGACCATAACTAGGCGTGGATATGTTAAACATATTTTTTTAGAGACCATAACTAGGCGTGGATTTTTTAAACATATTTTTTAGAGACCATAACTAGGCGTGGATTTTTTAAACATAGTATTCGCCCTCTAAGAACCGAAGAGGAAAAGTGAGAAGCCTTGTAAGAATCCGATGTAGCAGATGACAGCAACTTCGTAGTAAAACATTTTCTGCGATGAAGTTTTTACAGATATACATGGCTATGTCAATATGGAATATTATTGTAATCTTTATGGAGTCTCCAAGAAATTCTTTGAGATGCTGCAATCGGAATCGTCAATTTACAATGTTCTCATACTTTTAGGGAGGGAAAGTAAATTGTCTATAAGGCTGCTTTTAACCCTCCTAAGATATATTGACATTTCTTTGCAAATATTTTAGTTACTAATATACACCATCCACCCCACTGTATAGGTTAAAAATTAAACCGTTTAATATAAAATTGGCATTTCATCCATAATGGCAGCAGCAATTTTCTTAACAAGGAATATTAAAAAACCTCATCTCAATAAATTATCCATTCTTCCCTGAAACTGCAAAATTAACCCTTTTTAATGCCATCCTTCCTTAAGACCACAGCAGAGAAATGAAACATTATAATTTTTCAACGTTTTAACATTTAACCTTTTCATAAATTATACAAAAGCAAAAAAAAAAATACATGCGGACGAACAAAATCATGAAAGAAAGGATATCCGAAACCGTTTGAAGACCACAAACCGGAAGGCGGTCACGTTGGTGTCGTTACAATGAGGAACACTGGCATAAGAATTAAACCATGATAGCAAAGAAAACCTGTCGTTATTCACATAAATATAAGTTTTTGTTTAAATCTTTAAATGCTGATATAAAAACCACCCACATACACACAAACCTACTTCAGAGAATATTCTTCCCACACACATACACATGTCTAAGTGTATTTGTCCTTATTGTATCTGCTTCTATGTTGTTGCTGTTGTTTTTCCTTCTACGAATGACATAAGGACTAAACATTTAATACTTTGTCTTAATCCCTCTTCATAATCACTCAAATACAAAAATGACTAGAAAACTGGAAAACTGTTGCCAAACATATTGCGACGATAAGATGATCAGACATGTACTTGTATGTGGGTGGTAGTTAAATGAGTGTGTGTGAATAGAATGTTTATAATATCTATCGATAATATAGAGATGACCCTTAAGATAAGTATTTTTGTTGTTGCTACATATAATATAAAATTTTAGTTCATAATTTAAAGGATGTAATTTTAAATATATACATTTTAGTCACATAGGAAATGGTGAAAAATAGGACCAGTAATTTAATGTTGATCTAGTACCCAGATGATTTTCTATGTAGCCGTCTTGCCGTATTTTTTATGCTGTATTCCAATATTTGCAAATTGTCAGCTTTCGTTTGGGAAAAAGGCGTTCTCCTTGCATCTACATTCGTTTCAGAATGTGATACCCGTAGAAAGATTTTAATAAATAAGACCTACTGGAAGACTTAAGTGCTATCCCGAAGTGCTATCCGGAACTAAAGTCTTCCCTACCTTACCCCTCGGCGACAATACCATACATTCCCCACTAATAAATAGTTGTTTTTTATAAGAACAACAAACTGGGATTCAGCCTCGCTATCTTAAAGCTGGCCTGTGACAGAATTTTCGTTCCATAAGCCGAGCTTAAAAAAAGATTTCCAGGCGCTTCGGTCTTTTGCGCAGTTTTCCCAATTTGAAAGACAATATTCGGTAATGTTATCTTTCACTTTTTCTTTCCATCTTATTCGTGGCCTTTCCCTTCTGCGTAAACCATCAGCTGGTTCGCTATTATATGCCTTCTGGGCTGGGGCATCTTCATCTACTCTCACAACATGACCTAGCCAACGTAATCGCTGCAGCTCAATAGTCTAACAATGTCGATGTCCGAGAATAGCTAGTACAACTCATGGTTCATTCGACGGTGATATTCACCGTCAACGAAAATCGGCTCATAGATCTGTCGGAGAATTTTTTCTCTCAAACACTCCAAGAGCTGCCTCATCTGCTTGCGCAAGTATCCATACTTTAGATCCATATAACAGCACGGGTAGTATCAGCGTCTTGTAGAGTATGATTTTGGTCTGGTGGGAGGTGGCCTTGCTTTTGAGTTGGTTGCCTAGACCATAGCAGCATTTGTTGTCCATCACCATCCTTCTCTGAATTTCAAATCTGATAGCATTCGTTTTGTTTATGGCGATACCAAGGTATATAAAATCTTTGATTACCTCAAAGCTGTAGTTCTCAAGTTCCACAGTTGATCCGAGTCTACTGGACGTCTTGCGCGTTGATATCATCAGCTTGGTCTTCTCACCGTTTACTGCCAGACCCACTCTGGCAGACTCATTCTCAAATTGTTCAAAGGTGGCTGTTACCGCTCTCAGTGTTCGACCCATTATGTCGATGTCATCGGCGTAGGCGAGAAACATTTGTTGTTTTGTGTACAGAGTGCCATTTCTGTTCACTTTTGCCTCTCGTATGACTTTTTCCAGCAGGATGTTAAAAAGGTCACACGACAAACTGTCAGCTTGTCTGAGTCCTCGTTCGGTATTAAAGGGCTTCGAGAGGTCCTTTCCTACTTTAACTGCTGATCTTGTGCCAGTTAAAGTTATCCTGCGTTTTGCAGGAATGCCAAACGCAGACATGGCTTTATACAGATCTGAACGTATATGGCTGTCGAATACGGCTTTATAGTCGACAAATAGATGGAATGTGTCGATGTGTTTTTCATGTTTTTTTTCAGGATTTGGCGCAGAGTGAAAATGAGGTCAATGATGTATTTGCCAGGTCTGAAGCCGCTTTCGTATGGTCCAATAATGTCATTGACCATTGGCTTTAGTCGTTCACACAGTGCGCTGGGTAGCCCTTTATATGCGATGGGAAGGAAACTTATTCTTCTATAGTTGGCACATATCGTCTTGTCTCCTTTATTGTGCACGGGACACAGGATGCTGAGGTTCCAATCATTGGTCATGCATTCTTCTAGCCAAATTGTACTAATCAGCTGGTGTATGTTCCTTACCAGCATCTGACCACCAGTCTTGAATAATTCGGCTTGAAACCCATCTTCACCTGCTGCTTTATTAGTCTTCAACCGATTGATTGCTATTCTGACTTCATCTTGGCTAGGTGGTGTACACTCTATACCGTCATCTATTATTGGTTCTGGGGTATCCTCTTCACCGCTACTATTTGATACCAGAAGTTTTTTTTCAAAATGCTCCTTCCAGATCGTCAGCACGCTGTCTGTATCTGTCACAGGTTTCCTTCTACATCTCTACAGGAGGATGTGCCTGCACCAAAGCCTTCGGTTTGGTGTTGGTAGAATTTTCGGACTTCATTCTGTATCCTTTACATCTCGATTTGTTCACGCTCACGTTTTTCTTGTTCTTTCTTCTTTTTTCAGAAAATACGTTTCTCCTCTCACCTCCATCGCATTATGTGTTGCAACTGTCCGCAGGGTTGCCCTATACGCTGCGTTTTTTCATATCAGTTGCATTACGACACTCCTGATCGTACCACGGATTTCTGGATGGTGGTGATCTTTGGTACCCAAGTGTTGCTTTTGGTGCAGTTTGTAGGAAGTGGCCATAGAATTCCATTGTGCTTCTATATTATTATCGGGACAATGGCTGCTTTCGTCAAGCAGTTGGGTAAGTTGAGCGGAGTAGGCTTCTGCTATTTGTTGTTTGTGTTACATTAGATCGCACCTTTGCTGCTACATTAAGATGGGTGCGTACCTTGGCTGCCACAAGGTAATGGTCCGAATCGATATTCGCTCGTCGGATCGATCAGACGTCTAAAATACTGGATGAATGCCTTTCGTCTATCACAACATGATCGATTTGATTTCTCGTTGTTCGATCGGGAGAAATCCAAGTGGCATTATGTATATCGAGATGCTTGAATCTGGTGCTGCTAACTATCATGTTTATTTGCTGCCGCGAAATCAGTCAACCTCAAGCCGTTGTCTGATGTTTCTTCATGGAGGCTGAATTTTTCGACGGTGGGGCCAAAGATATGTTCCCTTCCGATTTTTGCATTAAAATCTCCTAGCAGAATTTTAATGTCATGACCAGGGCAACGGTCATATGCTGTTTCTAGGCGCTTGCAAAATATGTCTTTGGTCTGTTCATCTTTATTTTCGGTCGGAGCATGGGTGCAAATGAGACTGATGTAGAAGAACTTCGCTTTTTTACGGTTTATAACAATTCTCTCATCTTTTTTTTAATCTCCCCGTTATGTTTTCCTTGAAAAATATGCAATATTTGTCTACCTGGACATCAGCTCAGCTCTATAAAGGATTTGTTCTCCCTCTTTTCTCTGTCCATGATCGCTTAAAAATAATTTTTAAAAGTCTATAAGGTTTATGGGGATGTTAATTTCCTATTAATATTAATTCTGATGATTATTTCGAAAAGAAATCTCTATCCAACCTTCCTGACTATGAATAACTGCTGCATAAATTGTTTCATTATTAGTGAAAATATGGACATTAAATCATATAACATTTTATTTAATGCAATCT
>NW_026874495.1:0-16177 GCF_032173495.1 Musca vetustissima
CGTTGGCATGATTCAGTGTATGTTTGAGGTTATTGTCAAACTGAAACACACAAACAAGCGGCATATATTCTCCAGCGAAGGGAACCATTGCGTTTAAAATACATTTGTTTTAACAATACGATCCCTCACTTCATATATCTCGTAAATAGACCGAAGTTCATAATAAGAAACAGCCAAATATCATTATTGACCCGCCTCCATGCATCCCAGTACCCATGCAATACGAAGGCCTGAATCTTTCATTTTTGGACTTGCTCACGGAAATTTTTTATTGTCCGAGTCTTTAATATTTAACTTTAATTCATCCTAGAACATAATAATATTTTTCCACTGAGTCTGATCCCAATTAATTTGGCTTTCCGATTTTTTAGAAATAAAAGGGCTTTCTTGAATGTTTCCGGGCATTTAGACCTGCTACAATAGCTCGTCCACGCTCTGTTTTTGAGGTTATATCCAACTATAACCCTCTATCTAATTTCTTCGAATTGCTATGACAATTTGTCGATAAGTACGAACTGATGTTTTTCGCTACACATCCTTTTGTAATAAAAACCTTTTAAAAATTATCTATAAGAATCTGTAAGAATTATATGTGCACCAAAGTCCATATATATCTTTCAATTTACACGAAATTTGGTACAGCCTACTGAATTAGGTCTAGAATCGTGTGTGTTAAATTTCGTGATAATCGGTTCAGATTTAGTTATAGCTTCTATATATATTTTCGTCCGATTTTATGTAAATAGTACACTAAAGTCCCTATATATTCTTCGATTTGCACGAAATTTGGCATAGCGTACTGAATTAAGTCTAGAACGATGTGTGTTAAATTTCGTGAAAATTGGTTCAGATTTAAATATAGCCCGCATATATATATTCGTCCGATTTTATGTAACTGGTGGAACAAATTAAGGGGTGGCGAAGGGGATGATAGATACCAAGCAACGGCTCTGATTGGCTTTAACATGGCAAAGTCCAGGCTTATCTTGGTCCCTCTTTCATCTCAATTGTGGACACTGACCTCCCCGCGGTGCCAGCTGGGGAGCTATTCTCATCACCCGATGAAATAGTGGCTAATATGTGCCGCGAGTTCACCCATAAGAACTATAAAAAAATGGGTTGAGGCGTCGGGTTAGTTGCCCACTCTACTCTTGCACACCCAACCTATGAAAATGAAAATGCTAAGAAAAAGAAAGCCAAACCCCCTAATGTTGACGAACCCCGCAAACGTATAAAGGACCACGATCTGCGATTCTGCACTTGGAATGTGCGCACGTTGTACAGAACAGGCGCAGTATTCGGCGGATATACTCAAGAAGTACAAAGCCGATATTATTGCCTTACAGGAAATGCGATGGAAAGGGACAGGCGTAAGTAAATCAGACGATTACGCCCTGTATTATAGCTGCCATGAAACGAGACATGAATTTGGTTGCGGATTTATGGTTAACAGGAGAATAAAAGACCTTGTCTCCAGATTCACTCCAGTAGATGAGCGAATTGCTATAATCCGTATAAAAGCGAAGTTCTTTTACATCAGTCTAATTTGCGCCCATGCTCCGACCGAAGATAAAGATGAAAAGACCAAAGACATATTTTACGAGCGCCTAGAAACAGCATATGACCGTTGCCCTGGCCATGACATTAAAATTCTGCTAGGAGATTTTAATGCAAAAATCGGAAGGGAAAATATCTTTGGCCCCACCGTCGAAAAATTCAGCCTTCATGAAGAAACATCCGACAACGGCATGAGGTTGATTGACTTCGCGGCAGCAAAAAACATGGTAGTTAGCAGCACCAGATTCAAGCATCTCGATATACACAAGGCCACCTGGATCTCTCCTGATCAAGCAACGAGAAATCAAATTGATCATGTTGTGATAGACGGAAGGCACTCATCCAGTGTTTTAGACGTCCGATCGATTCGAGGAGCGAATATCGGTTCGGACCATTACCTTGTTGCAGCCAAGGTACACACCCGTCTTAATGTTGCAGCAAAGGTGCGATCTAATACAACACGGAAACTCGACGTCGAAAAGCTGCAAACACAACAGGTAGCCGAGGCCTACTCCGCTCAACTTACCCATCTGCTTGAAGAAAGCACTTGTTGTCCCGATAATAGTATAAAGCACAATGGCAAAGAATTGCGCACTCCCTACAAACTGCAGCAAAAGGAACAATTGGGTACCAAAAAACCACCACCAAGAAACCCATGGTACGATCAGGAGTGTCGTAATGCTACTGATGTGAAAAACGCAGCGTATAGGGCAACCCTGAAGACAGTAGCAACACTTAACGTGATGACGAATTATCGGGAGAAAAGGAGAGAGGAGAAACCTGTTTTCAGAAAAAAGAAGAAAGAACAAAAAAAAACGTGAGCGTGAGCAAATCGAGATGTACAGAATGAAGTCCGGAAATTTTACCAAGGAGTAAAACACCAAACCGAAGGCTTTGGTGCAGGCACATCCTCCTGTAGAGATGAAGAAAGAAACCTGGTGACAGATACAGACAGCGTGTTGAGGATCTAGAAGGAGCATTTCGAAAAGCTTCTAGTATCAAATAGTGGCGATGAAGAAGATACCCCAGAACCAATAAGAGATGATGGTATAGAGTGTATACCACCTAGCCTAGATGAGGTCATAAAAGCAATTAATCGGCTCAAGAACAACAAAGCAGCAGGATCCGATGGGTTACCAGCCGAACTATTCAAGACTGGTGGCCAGATGCTGGTCAGGAGCATGCACCAGCTGATAAGCACAATTTGGCTAGATGAATACATGCCCAATGATTGGAACCTCAGCATCCTGTGTCCCGTGCACAAGAAAGGAGACAAGACGATATGTGCCAACTATAGAGGAATAAGTCTCCTTCCCATCGCATATAAAGTGCTATCCAGTGTGCTGTGTGAACGATTGAAGCCAATGATCAATGACATCATCGGACCATACCAATGTGGCTTCAGACCTGGCAAATCCACCATTGACCAGATTTTCACTCTGCGCCAAATCCTGGAAAAGGCCCACGAAAAACACATCGACACATACCACATATTTGTCGACTATAAAGCCGCATTCGACAGCCATATCCGTTCAGATGTGTTTAAAGTCATGTCTGCGTTCGGCATTCCTGCAAAATTAATACGGCTATGCAGGATAACTTTAAGTGGCACAAGATCAGCCGTTAAAGTAGGAAAGGACCTATCGGAGCCCTTCAATACCGAACGAGGATTCAGACAAGGTGACAGTTTGTCGTGTGATCTTTTTAACATCCTGCTGGAAAAGGTCATACGAGACGCAAAGGTGAACAAAAATGGCACTCTGTACACCAAACAACACATGTTACTCGCCTACGCCGATGACATCGATATAATGGGTCGAACATTGCGAGCGGTAACAGCCACCTTTGAACAAATTGAAAAGGAGTCTGCCAAAGTGGGTCTGGCAGTAAACGGCGAGAAGACCAAGCTGATGGTATCAACGCGCAAGACGTCCAGTAGACTCGGACCAACTGTGGAACTTGAGAACTACAGCTTCGATGTGGTTAAACCAGGGATGGAAAATTCAGTACAATAGTACTTTTTTCAGTACCTTTTTACCCAAAAAAGTACCGTAGTACTCCCGTGACTATTTCAGTACCATTCCAATACTTCATTAAGCAATGACATATATATATATATATATATTTTTTTGGATTAGAATTTGTTATGGATTTACCGACAAAAGTATGCAGATAAAGATATTGATGTGATTGCAATATTTCTCTTGAAAAAATGAACAGGTTTTCGACTGATAACTGTTCAGTTATGATTAAAATTACAAATGGATATGTTTGTCAGATACTCAATTTGGCATACTCTGCTATCTCCTAAGGTAGGCAAATTGATGATATTCCTAGTCGTCGTGTTTACTTTAATAATTTTAAGAGCACTTTGGAACTGAAATTCATGTTAGTTTGGGGTATATGTATTGGCTTTCGAGAAAGAGGTAATGAATTTGAAATTAGTCAGTAGCATACATATTCAAATGCAATCGAAAGAAGCAAGAATTCTCATATTATTACCATCAGAAAGGTACACTAAGTGATATCTTGAAAATCGATCTTTATGAAACTGAATAAAATATTTTTTTTTTGTATTTTCTTGAAAAAAGTACCCTTTTATTAAAAAATGTACTCTTTTGGTACCTTTTCACATTTTTTATTTTCCATCCCTGGGTTAAACACTTTATATACCTTGGTACCGCCATAAATAAAACGAATGACATCAGTTTTGAAATTCGGAGAAGGATAGTGTTGGCCAACAGATGCTACTATGCTCTAAGTAAGCAGTTTAGAAACAAGGCCACCTCTAGCCAGACCAAACTCACACTTTACAAGACGCTGATACTACCCGTGCTATTATATGGATCAGAAGCATGGGTACTTGCGCAAGCAGATGAGGCAGCTCTTGGGGTGTTTGAAAGAAAAATTCTCCGAAAGATCTACGAGCCGATCTGCGTCGGCGGTGAATATCGGCGTCGAATGCACCACGAGCTTTACAATTAATACGCGGACATCGACATAGTCAGTCGTATTGAGCTGCAGCGACTACGATGGCTAGGCCATGTTGTGCGGATGAATGAAAATGCCCCAGCTCAAAAAGGAATATAAAAACGAGCCTACCGATGGTTCCCGTAGAAGGGGAAGGCCACGAATTAGATGGAAAGACCAAGTAGAAAACAACATCTTGGAACGTGGTCTTCCAAATTGGTGGACTTGCTCACAAGACCGACGCGCTTTGAAATCTTTTTTAAGCTCGGCTTATGGAACAACCGTTCTGTTACAAGCCAGCTAAGTAAGTAAGTCCATGCATCCCAGTACCCATGCAATACTAAGGCCTGAATCTGAATCATTTTGGGACTTTCTCACGGTAGTTTTTTCTTGTCCATGAGAACATAATAGTCCTAGAACATAATAATATTTTTCCACTGAGTCTGATTCCAATTAATTTGAGCTGTTGCGAATGTAAAATTTGGCTTTCCGATTTTTAGAAATAAAAGGGCTTTCTTGAATGTTTCCGGGCATTTAGACCTGCTGCAATAGCTCGTCCACGCTCTGTTTTTGAGGTTACATCCAACGACAATTGTAAACAAAGTACATGTCGAATTTTTGATACGAATTGGATGAAATTTGGCTTAGTTCCCATTTATATTTTCGTCCGATTTTATGTAAATGGTGCACCAAAGTCCATATATATCTTTAGATTTACACGAAATTTGGTACAGCTTACTGAATTAGGTCTAGAATCGTGTGTGTTAAATTTCGTGAAAATCGGTTCAGATTAAGTTATAGCCTATATATATTTTTTTTCGTCCTATTTTATGTATATAGTGCACTAAAACCCTATATATTCTTCGGTTTGCACGAAATTTGGCAGAGCGTACTGAATTAAGTCTAGAACGATGTGTGTTAAATTTCGTGAAAATTGATTCAGATTGAGATATAGCTCCCACATATATTTTTGTCCGATTTTAGGTAAATGGTGCTCCAAAGTCCCTATATATTCTTCGATTTGCACGAAATTTGGCACAGCATACTGAATTAAGTCTAGAACGATGTGTGTTAAATTTCATGAAAATCGGTCTAGATTTATATATATCTCCCATATATATTTTTGTCCGATTGTATGTAACTGGTGCAACAAAGTCCCTATATATCTTTCGATTTGCACGAAATTTGGCATAGCGTACTGCATTAAGTCTAGAAAAATGTGTGTTAACATTCTTACTGGTTTCACTTGTTATGATTTCATCTGGGATTTTGTAATATACCTCTTGTGTATGTAGAAATTTGGAGAAATCTAGTGGAATTAAAAAGAAAATAAAATAAGTAAAGAAAATAAATTGTTATTATATTCCCCCTGCGTACGTCCCTGTATATATGCGACCCGACTTCGATGCAGGGATGCAAAAGTTGGTACAATTGTACTAATTTTAGCACTATTTGGAAGTGAAAAATACAATAGCACCCCAATGACATATTTAGCACTATTTCTAAATTGTATCTAACTATTCTCACGTAAAAGTATTATAATATGAAATGGATCGCCATCCCTCGCTGTCGCTACGAATGGATGAATTTGCCATAGTTTAAACGTAGTGTCCTATGCCAATTCAGTATTCCCGATCAGATTGATAAATTCAGTAAAGATATTAATTATTATTTTTGTAACAGTTCTAGGAGAGAGATGATTTTTCAATATTTCAGGAATATTTCGGTACAGATATTCATGTTGCTTTTAAATACTCAACAACTCGATGGCTTCGAGATAGACACATGGTTCCTTTTGAGAATATGAATAGAATCACTTTTTAAGTCGATTTATACATGTCCGTTATCCGTCCGTCCATGTATTTTTGTTAACAAAGTACAAGTCGCATTTATGATCCGAATTGGATGAAATTTTGCACAGCCCATTTGTGTGGCCAAGGACGAACCCTATTGAAATCAGGAAAAATCGGTTCAGATTTACATATAGCTCCCATATATATTTTCGTACGATTTAATGTAAACGGTCCCTATATATCTTTCGAGTTGTACGAAATTTGGCACAGCGTAATGAATTAGATGTGTGTCAAGTTTCCTGAAAATCGGTTCAGATTTGGATATAGCTCCCATATATATTTTCGTCCGATTTAAGGTAAATGGTGTCCCAAAGTCTTCGATGTAAATAGTTCACCAAAGTTCCTGTTATATGCTTCGATTTGCACAAAATTTGGCTTAGCGTACAAAATTGAGTCTAGAATGGTGAGTGGTGAGTTTTGGGAAAATCGGTCGAGATTTAGATATAGCTCCCACATATATATTATATTTTTAACAACACGGCGTACCGAATAGCCTGTACCAATTTTGCTATAAATTGCTTTCCATAAATTTTCCCCATGTTACGCAGACGGCTCTAAATCTGCTCGAATGAAATTAAAGTTAGGAAATGTGGAAAGGGTATTTCCATAACACAATATATAATCAAACCCAAAGAAAGGAACATAATACATGCTTCGACTGCTCCAAATCTTAATTAATTTTTATGTATGTTTTTATTAATTGTTAATAACAATAATTTTTTTTTAAATATATAAAAAGTACAATCGGACTTAAAAAGTACACTTTTTATTGAAAGCCGGTACTATATGAATAATTTCATTTCGCTCCCTGCTCCGATGCAACTAAACACGCGTTGTTTTAGCCTCAATTCAATACATTATCAAACATTTAGTCTCAATCGGACAAACCTTAGGAGGTTGGTGAACCATGTATATAAAATCGGACATATATATATTTGAACCAGGGACGTACGCAGGGGGGCGGCCCGGGCACCCCCCCCCCCCCCCGAAATTAGTTTTTTTCACAGAAAGTTTATCTTTGCAACAGCGAATTTTTTCATTTTGTACTACCGGCCCAACCCCACCCCCCGAAATGTAATCCAGTGTACGTTGCTGATTTGAACTATATCTATATCTGGTACGATTTCAAAGAAACTGTACACACTCTTTCCTTGACTCAATTCCATACTTTATGACGAATAGTGGCTGAATAGGACAAACCGTGGGAGTTTACATAAAATCAGACGAAAATATATATGGGAGCTATATTTAAATCTGAAGCCACTTCTCCAAATTCCGTCATTCAACGGCGATACTGGCGGTTTTATTTTTGTATCCTTATTTTCGTATCCTTAAATTCTATCTCAGGTACGTTGGAGCGATACCATTTTGTGCGATCTCCTTCATGTTTTTAATACATGATGGTAATACTCTTTGGAATAATCAGATTTATAAAGCAATATCGACACAAATTAAATATAAACTCTGCCGACTCATAGGTTTTGATGATGAGAACCTAGACATAATCATAATTTAATTCCAGCTAATGAACATAGCAAAAGATTTTACATACGACGATACGTTTAATTTAATTTTTAAATGTAGTTCAAGCTAAAATCCGTTTCAATGGCTAAGACTTAACATTCTTGGAAATCGTGAGACCAGATGTTGTTGAATTAATATTTCGCAGAATGTTGGCATTAGATTTGTTTTTTTTAATCCATATCGGAAATTTGCAAATTGAAAATAACATTTTATTATTGGAGATTTGACATGTGAATTTGTTGAGTCAAATTAACACAACTGCTGCCTCCAACAAACACACACCTCACTTTTGTCCATATGGTTTAATTCAGTTCGGACTAAATTAGGTGGCTTTGACACATAAGGGCGTGGGAATTCCAAAGGGGGGCTGATTTCAATTTTCCTATGGGACAACAAAATATTGGATCTCTAAACACTAATTTGTGTAATTTTTTCTAAATTTGTTTTTGACCCTCACTTGTCCTCCCTGAAAACTAGCCAACCTACGCCATTGATGTCTTACATTACGTATGTAAGCCAAACTAGGCTTATAAAATATATTTACTTATTAAAATAGCCCAATTGGCCCATTGATAAAATACATAATTTCATATTTTTGTTTCTAGATTCGGATGGATGATATTGTTGTTGTTGTCGGTGGAGTTGGTGGTGGGCAGCTAACCAATGCTACTCTGATTTTATTTCAATTTCTACCCAAGGGGAGTGCGAAACAAATATTGAAATGCAATACGACGCCAAATATTGGTTGGTTGGTTGCCTTGTAGACACGCAACATGTTGCTGTTAGCTAAGATATCAACAGGCCTTTTGCTGCCATGGCTGTAACGTTGCAGCGGCATGCTGCACCGTTCCAACATCTATACGTCCATCCATCCATACCTTGTTGTACGTATGTATGTACATTCATAATTTCGCTCAGGTATTTGCCAATAATAAATGAATTTTAGAATGTTGTAGTTTTATTGGTGTTGTTGTTGCTTTGGATTGATTGCTTGTTGTTGTTACATATTAAGTTATTGAAATTGAAATTATTACCATTCTTAGACGAAGAAATACTTTTTGCGTAAATTTCCGTGGCAGGGGCGACAAGCAGAGGCAGAGATGTATGTACCCCCACATTGTGTTTACATTATTTATGATCGGATCATGTTCAGCAGCCGGAGGAGGAAATAAGTTGCTAACATGATTTTTGGTGTTAAAAAACGTTTTGCCTTTTCGCAATGCATTTCTGATTTTTACATAAACACACACACACACACACATTTACTTACAAACATACACTTAACATCGATTGCCAAATTTGATTGAAGGAAAAACATTTGGTCTTAATTAAGTTTTAATTGTTTTCCATTATCGATGTGCGGAGAACAAGTTTAAAATTGATTCGGAAATGTTGTTAATGGTATTAACTAATTATGAAAAATTAGTTAGTTAATGCAATATGTTTTTGTTGGTGTTGTTGTTGTTTATTTTGTGGTAAATTTGGTGACGGATGTTTACATTTGAAATGACCAACACAAAAAATTATAGATAAGAACCGTTGGCGTTTAACCAGTAGCACATTACTATAACATTTAGTCACAAATTTTTGGCGATAAAAATTTGGTAGATTATGAATTTTACATCTGTATGTGGAATTCCGGTAGTTGTTGTGAAGCATGTTGAATGATCTACATTTAATAGCTGATAAAATAATGATAATTCTAACTCAACCATATAAAAGATGTACCAAAACTTTGAGTTTCGATTCAGAGAATGACAATAGCTCCCAAGAAGGAGCACTTTGAAAAAATGTGATAAGATCGTCACAGGTGACGAATATTTGATATTTTGGGGATGTTAGGCTC
The DNA here is from genome assembly GCF_032173495.1 of Musca vetustissima. NCBI lineage: Eukaryota > Metazoa > Arthropoda > Insecta > Diptera > Muscidae > Musca > Musca vetustissima. The sequence goes on from NW_026874495.1 coordinate 9,751, forward strand.
TTTTTTCAGCCGAATTTGCACTAATTTGGGTTCTCAATGTAAAGCGAACCTTTCCACTCAAAAATATTAATATTGACTTATGTTTCGGAGTAGACCTCAGATAACGGTACCCTCCAATATTCGGTACTTTGGGGATGTAAGGCTTGTTTTTTTCAATTAATTAATGAAGTATTTTTGCATAGCCAACCTCCATACCAAAATTTATTAAAATTGACTCAAGCATTCGGAATTTTGGGATTTTTGGGAGCGTTTTTCAACCGAATTGGTTACAATCTGGTATGTTGAGTTATTATCGGGTGTCAAATCTCACAGCAAATAATTATCAATATTACGTCCAAGTTTTAAGGCAGACCCCATATAGCGGTACTACCCATTATTTCGTATTTTTTCCGAAAAGGCTCTAATTTGGCAGGGTGACATAGGGGATGATAGATACCAAGGAACGGCTCTAATTGACTTTAACATGGCAAAGCCCAGGTCCCATCTTGGCCTTCTTTCTTCTATACCAATCTCAATTGCGCCCATGTTTCGACCGAAGACAAAGATGAGCAGACCGAAAACATAATCTACGAGCGCTTAGAAACTGCATATTAAAACATTTTAATGCAAATATCAAAAGAGTAAATACCTTTGGCCCCACCGTCGGAAAATTCAGCTTCCATGAAGTAACATCCGACAAAGGCATGAGACTGATTGACTCCGCCGCAGCTTAAAACATGGTTGTTAGCTGCACCAGATTTGAGCATCTCGATATACACAAGGCCACCAAGTTTTCTCCCGATCAAGCAACGATAAATCAAATTGATCGTGTTGTGATAGAAGGAAGGCATTCATCCAGTGCTTTTGGTGTTCGATCGATCCGAGCCAGCTAAATCGATCTAACACAACACGGAAACTCGACGTCGAAAAGCTGCAAAGCATACTCTGTTCAACTTTTTCCCGTGCTTGATGAAAGCACTCCTTGTTCCGATATTACCAAAAACCACCATCAAGGAGGAGAAACGTGTTTTCAGAAAAAAGAAGAAAGACCAAGAACAGAATGAAGTCCGAAAATTTTACCAAGGAGTAAAACACCAAACCGAAGACTTTGGAGCAGACACATCCTCCTGTAGAGATGAAGATGGAAACTTGATGACAAATACAGATGGAGTGTTGAGGATCTGGAAGGAGCATTTTGAAAATCTCCTAGTATCAAATAGTGGCGGTGAAGAAGATGCCCCAGAACCAATAACAGATGACGGTATAGAGTATATACCACCTGGCCAAGATGAGGTCGTAATAGCAATCAATCGGCTGAAGAATAATAAAGCAGCAGGTACCGATGGGTTACTCGCCGAACTATTCAAGACTGGTGGTCAGATGATGGTCAGGAACATGCACCAGTTGATTAGTACAATTTGGCTAGAGGAATGCATGCCCAATGATTGGACCCCAGTATCCTGTGTCCTGTGCACAAAATAGGAGACAATAAAATATATGCAAACAATAGAGGACTAAGTATACTTCCCATCGCATATAAAGTGATATCCAGCGTGCTGTGTGAACGACTGAAGCCAATGGTCAATGACATTATTGGACTATACCAATGCTGCTTAAGACCTGGCAAATCCACCATTGACCAGATTTTCACTCTGCGCCAAATCCTGGAAAAAATCCACGAAAAGCACATCGACACATTCCACCTATTCGTCGACTATAAAGCCACATTCGACAGCCCTCCGTTCAGAGGTGTATAAAGCCATGTCTGAGTTTGACATTCCTGCAAAATTAATACGGCTATGCAGGATAACTTTAACTGGGACAAGATCAGCAGTTAAAGTCCGAAAGGACCACTCGGAGCCCTTTAATATCCAACGAGGATTCAGACAAGGTGACAGTTTGTCGTATGATCTTTTTTAAAATCCTACGAAACATAATGGGTCGAACACTGAGAGCGGTAACAGCTACCTTTGAACAAATGGACAAGGAGTCTGCCAAAGTGGGTCTGGCAGTATACGGCGAGAAGACCAAGCTAATGGTATCAATGCGCAAAATGTCCAGTAGACTCGGACCAACTGTGGAATTTGAAAACTACGGCTTCGAGGTAGTCAAAGATTTTATATACCTTGGTGCCGCCAATTCGGAGAAGTATAGTGATGGCCAACCGATGCTACTATGGTCTGAGCAAACAACTCAAAAACAAGGCCACCTCCCGCCAGACCAAACTCACACTCTACAAGAAGTTGATACTACCCATGCTGTTATATGGATTTTAAGCATGGGTACTTGCGCAAGCAGATGAGCCAGTTCTTGGAGTGTTTGAGAGAAAAATTCTCCGAAAGACTATGGGCCGATCTGCATTGACGGTGAATATCGCCGTCGAATGAATCATGAGTTGTACCAGCTATTCTCGAACATTGACATTGTTAGACGTATCGAGCTCAGCGACTACGTTGGCTGAGAATGGATGAAGATGCCTCATCCCAGAAGGCATATAAAAGCGAACCAGCTGATGGTTCACGCAGAAGGAGAAGGCCACGAATAAGATGGAAAGACCAAGTGGAAGACAGCATTGCCAAATATGCTCTTTCAAATTGGAAAAACTGCGCAAAAGACCGACGCGCCTGGAAATCTTTTTTAAGCTCGGCTTATGGAACAATAGTTCTGTCAGTGTTTGAGAGAAAAATTCTCCGAAAGACTATGGGCGATCTGCGTTGACGGTGAATATTGCCGCGAATGAATCATGAGTTGTACCAGCTATTCTCGGACATTGACATTGTTAGACGTATCGAGCTCAGCGACTACGTTGGCTAGGTCATGTTGTGAGAATGGATGAAGATGCCCCAGCCCAGAAGGCATAAAAAAGCGAACCAGCTGAAGGTTTAAGATTTAAGAAACGTCCATACCATAATGTGGTAAGTACACTTAGCATATTTCGGCTTGGAACTTTTTGAATTATTTCGGATGCTAAGTAGACTTAGCATACTACAGCACGGACTTTTTTTATGACGATTTCGCTATGTATACTTGGCATTGTCGTTATTTTATTTTTAGTGTTTCTATGTTCACATAGCATGTTTTTCCTCGAACTTCAAAAAGGTAGTTTGTGTGTGTATGTATACATACATAGAATGAAAATTTTCACATTTTTACAAATGATATGAGTTCTATTGCGCGGAAAAAGAATTTAAGAAGACATTAGTTCTCGCGTTTATAAAATATCAATTTTATACCCTTCACCACACTGTGGTACAGGGTATTATGTCTTTGTGCATATGTTTGTAACAAACAAAAGGAAACGAGATAGACCAATAGTTCCTTTTGAGAATATGTATAGAATCACTTTCTGAGTCGATTTATGCATGTCCGTCCGTCCATCTGTCCTCCGTCTGTTGTTGTTCAATTGTAAACAAAGTACAGGTCGCATTTATAATCCGATTTGGATGAAATTTGGCACAGCTCATTTATTTGGCCCAAGAACGAACCCTATTGAAATTGGTACTGAATTGAGTCTAGAGTGATGTATGCCAAGTTTCGTGCAGATCGGATATTTTCCCTATATGTTCACTTCAAGTACCTGGATGTATATCTATAGTGGAGGGTATCCAAAGTTCGGGCCGGCCGAACTTAACGCTTTTTCACTTGTTTTAATTATATATTATAATCTTAGTTCGTCTAAGTATAATGACAATAAAATGCATCAGCATTTTGTTCCAAACCAGAACATGCTATGTATACTTAGACGACTCATCAGAGTAGAAAGGTCCGTAACAAAACATGCTAAGTCGACTTAGCCGACTTCTTATGAAATGTTTGTCTATACTATAGTATTCTAAGTCGTTTTTAGCTATAATCTGCTACAAAAATGTTAAATTTAGACGTGCTACCAAAGTTATATTTAAATTTCGTTAAAATCAGTAAAACACTCAATGTTCTATATCACACCGCTCCCGAGATAACGCCAGTAAACTTTGAGAGCTTCTCCTGAAAAACTCACTTTTCAGACTTAGCATAGATACTATTCTTCGGAGGCGTCGATATGGACTATATACCTAAGCATGGAGCAATCTTTTTTTTCGAAACAAAAGTTTGAACAGATTTCATGTAAATGAAATAACGAAAATTATTCTCTTTATAGTAATAAACATTTATATTATAAAAAATATATAAATGGGCTGATAATTCCATTCTCCTCATTTTGTTTTGTTTTTCACCTCCATTAACCCAAAAAACAAGAATCACCTGTCTGAATTTCACTGACCTATTTATGAAATCCCGCAAAACAAAAAAAAAAACCGTAAATTTTACATTAGCTCTGTGAGTGCTATCAATCATTGTCCGAACCAAATATTGAATTACACATTTTGACAGATAACAAGCAGCCAGCTTGTCAAATTGTGGCGTTAATGTTTGTTTACATTGGAATCATGAACAACATGTCTGCTCGGAAAAAGCCTCCGTATGGGCACTGAACAAGGAAGTCGTCGGGCTCATAAATGCCAAAGTGATGACAATAATAGCGAAACGTAAAAAAATATGCTACCCAAATGAAAGTGAAAGGTACGAATGTATGCATTGGCAATGCGTGCAATACGATATATGAATGAATGGAAATTGTGCGTGTGGATATTAGGGTGGCACTTGGTAAAAGATATAAAAAATATTAACTTAAATAAATTAAGACTTACTATGATTCAGCAGGTTTGAGTCTTGGTGACATTGAGAATGTTTGATCGTTTGTTTAAAAATTTAAACAAAATCCTTGATTCACCAACCCATCATAGATTTTGAAATCTGTAAATAATTCAACTATAGGATAAAACATTCCTCGATATAAATCCATCCTCATACATCTAAAATTCAATATCTAATTTGAATATACGATATATATTTTTTTATTTACTTTTTTTCAGCTGCTGTTGGATTTGCTCGATTTTTTGTTTCTCTAGAAAACATTTAATTGAACATAAAACATGTTAGACTTCAGTCGAAGCGAGAAATGATAACAGCAACAACAACTATTTTGTTGTTGATATTATTGGCAGCAAGCTGTTCCCCACCACTACCACCACCAACCGTGTATTAGCCCATAAATTATTGATTCGATATCGAAATTTTGCAAATGAGATCTATGAGTAGTTATTTTGAAATCATTTTGTTGTTTTTGCAAAAGGTAAACAAGAAAAATCCTAAAATTCGCAAAGACAAACGCACACACACATGCGTACGTACGACAGTGACTGTAATTCATACCTTGAGGGAGGAGATACTCAAAAGTCCGCGAAATGTGAACAGTGTGTGTAATTGGAATTAAATTGAATGACATAAATTACAGGGATGCTAGTCCCTGCGTAGCCGAATAATTATGATCAGGATTTGAGTCTAGAAAATTATTCAACACCGAACAATTTTTTTTTTAATTTTTGGGATTCGACGAGTATTTTCATTAGATCTTAAAAAAACCTATAAACTCAGGCCAATATAATTCGATTGGATTTACTTTCTAGAAATACATTTTCTTGAACTAAATCTTTTTCGTATAATTTAGAATCGATTTACCAATGTCCGTCCGTCGATCTGGATTGCGCGCACGATTATTCTCGAAGCTAGTTACTTACATAGCTGGCTTGTGACAGAACATTGTTTCATATGCCAAACATAAAAAAATTTTAAAGCGCGTCGGTCTTGTGCTGGCCCTTACTACTACGAGACCCATCAGTTGGCTCGCTCTTACATGCAATTTGAGCTAGGGCATCCTCGTCCATTTTCACAACAAGGCTAGGTCTTGTTGCGGAAACGTAGTCGCTGCAGCTCGATACGTCTGACTATGTCTATGTCCGAGAATATATGGTACAACCCATGGTTCATTCGATTTTTTTCTCCCAAACACTCCAAGAGCTGTCTCATTTACTTGCGCAAGTACCCATGCTTCGTTCCCTACACAAGCAAGGATAGTATCAGCGTCTTATAGAGTTTATGTATTTATGTTGGTACAGTGGTATATAAAATCGTCCACCACCTCAAAGCGGTAGTTTTCAACGTCTTGCGCGTTGATACCATCAGCTTGGTATTCTCGCCATTTACTGCCAAACCCAATTTGGCAGACTCCTTGTCAGTTGCTCAAAGGTGACTGTCATCGACGCAGGTGTGTAACATGTGTGCTATTTCTGTCACTTTGTCTGAATCCACATTTGGTATTAAGGGGGTCCGAGAGGCCCTTTCCGACTTGCTGACCTGGTGGGTCTAAGAGACAGGTTGACCTACAGGGGTTGCGTAGCAGCTCTGCGACAACCACCTCGGGGTGGGGGGAGAGCGTAGTGCTTTTGTCGGGGAACTCTTTCCGATTCGGAGACTCCATCATTTCCTCCGGATGTTGAAGAAATGAGGGAGCCTCCGGGGGTTCGGATCGTATAGTAGTTGTGAGCAAGACCGCAACCGGAACCATACA